>NC_056726.1:208591068-208891068 GCF_019279795.1 Protopterus annectens
TGTCTATATTTATTTACATCTGACTTCAGATCACGAGTGTAGACCTGACACTCTCCCATAGTTTTCAGTCGGAAATGTTGCGGTTGGCATTATGGGTAATGGACCTAATGTCAATTGTAGTTCATTTCATGAAGTTGTAAGGTCATACTGTACAACAGCCTTTTTTGTACTAATTACCACTTAACACCAGCTTACCAGGGAACAAAGATTTAATTTTAATAGCTGTGAGATTTGATCATGGGGGTACTGTGTGTACTGTGCCAGTAAAACATGAAAGATTAACCTTAACCTGCATGCTAGTCTTTCTTTATTCCCCTTGTATGGGTGTGTCTCTACTGACACTTGTTTGAGGGTAATGTAAAAGGTAGTTTGTGTATGTCTTGCCTTACCATAAAGGAAATTATGTATTAGGTGAAATGTCCAGTGTTCAGAATTTGTAACCCATGGAAAACATTAATATAAAGTACGTGTGTTGATTTTACAGAACCAATAAAGCTCTGTCTTTAAAAAAAAACTGAATCTAAGTGCTGTATAGCTTTTTTCCACAACATGATCACAAAGTAGAGGACAGTGTCAAAAGGAGGAGGACATTATCAGAAAAGTATAATGGTACCCTTAAGGTAGTGTCTTATGTCCTTTTAGGGAATCTACCCTGTCTCCATGTGATAGGAATCATCACCAGTGCTGAAGCCTTCATTAGTTGTGACACTTTCTTCCACCAGATCTTAGGTTTCCTCATCCAGTCAACATTTTCTGCTAGGTAACGCGGAACCCACCTATATACATTATGATCTCTGCCAAAGCTGTTTGAAGTGATGACAATGATTTCTCAGTTTTGTCATTCATAGAAGGACTTTATTTTGTCCCATGAAGAACTGCTTCTGTCACACAAGCAGTTGGTGGTAGGATCAATGAGAGTTGTCAGAATCTGTTTGCTGGACCCTCTGATTTGCCAGTCAGTTGTTATTCTCCACATCTCTTGAAAGGCTTTCTGAAGGTTTATCTTCAAGAGCTGCTTTGAAAAAAGTAGTTGTCCAGACAGAAGCACTCAATGTTTAGAACTTCTTGGTGGAGGGGGAATCCTGACTTTTTCTTCTGGGAAGCTTAAGAAAAGCTGGAGAGACAGGCAGACTGATGACTTCTTCCAAGCCTTTGCTTTCTCTTCTCAACTTTCATTCTGTAGCAACTCTTCCCCTTATAGAAATACTGCTGTCATCCACAAGAGGTCATTCATTTGATTTCTTTAGGTCGATTGAGGAGATTGTAGATTATCAGGATGTTGATCTTGACAAAGCCTTGCACTTACTGATGGGTACCTTGGATTTCCAGGATGTTTTGTTTGGCAAAGCCTAGTGCATTCTGATGGATACCTTGTCCTTCTTGAGCTTTTGCCCATGTTGGTGCCTCCTGTCATAAGAAAAGCTTTTGTGCCTTTGAAAAGCCATCAAATTTTGTAATGTCCCTCATTGTTCACTGTCACAGTACTGCTTACATATGGGAAGTTGCCTGCCAAGGATACAATATGAGTGATGGGTGTACCAAAGTTTGACCATCTTCCTCTCACACTACATCTGAGCTATGACCCAAGTGTAAGAATGTGAATCAGTACATAGGGGTACACAAGCACAGAAATCATCAAAACTTTTTTGCTGCCAGCCCGAACAGTGAGACCGTTTTTCACTTCAGTCTGTCAGCTGTACTGTCTCTGCCAGTTTTCCATTGTGTGTGGGCAGATAAATATCCCTGTTGGGAAACCTTCCTGTTTCCTTTAACCTTTGACTGAAAATTTGACTTTTTTTGTGTCAGCTATGAGGGGTAAATGTGACTGTGATACACTGATACCATAGAAAGAGTGACATACAAAGTTTTTATTATATGTAGGTCCTAGTTACAACTACAAGGAGTGTTCCATTTCCAAATCCTTTGTTCCTAATATCTTAAACACTTATAAGGAAAAACAGAGACTAAAGGGAGCTCATATTGGGGTAGGATGGCCTCTGAATCTACACCAGTCAGACATTCTTCAGCAGCAGATGTCTGCTGTGGTGCTTGACAAGTCCTCTCACTGTCTGCTTTCAGTTGCTGCTCCTACAGTTGCAACCCCACTGGAGAGAGCAGTAAGGTGCAGCTTGTAGGCATGTCCAGTTTGACTGATCAAACAGCTGGTTTAACCATGGGGTGTGGGGAGATGGGGGGGGGGCAGACTTATTATCTTTAAGTGAAGTGAGGGCATACATCAAATCCTGGTGTACTTTTATTGAGGTATGTCAGGGGTCCTCCCCAATATGTTTCTGATGATGTTCCCAAGAAGAAGAAAACTTAACATCTCACTCTCTCTCTCTCTGTCTTTATCCTCCTGCTCCTTTTCCCTCTAAGGATCCACAGAAAGAGTGGTATGAATTCTCCCAAGGGGGTTTTAATGCACTTTTGTCTCTAAAGCTACCTTTATATCTTTCTTCTCCTGCTTCTTCCTCTTTTGTAAGAGGATTAGGGATCTTTCTGAAGAGGAGGACTCTGAATTAGAGGTAGAATTTCTGGTTTATTCCTCCTATAGCCCTTCAGTATGTTTTGAGCAAGAGGATGAGGATATTGTGTCTCCTGATTCTCCCCTCAGGTAGCTTTTGTGTGGGGACACAGTTTTGAAAATAATGCAGAGGAGGGTATCATGGCTTGTACGTGGGAGTCCCCAAGTCTTCTGCAATTCCTCCTGTGTTGGAGACCTTACAGGATAGCTTCTCACAGCTTGTATAATCCCAGAGCCACCTCCAACCTCTAGCACCTGAAAAACCTAATAGGTTTTATAAGGTCCATAACAAAAATGCACAAGCTTAACCTGATCACTTGCATGCATGAACCATAGAAACCACAGTTCCCAAAGTATACAGCACCACAGGAGAACAACAGTGAAAACCGATTGCAATATTTTAATGTACGTATCAATCACAAAAAATAAAAAAGAAAAGTTACAGTAGTTTCAATACTAAATATATCTTCCTCAGTAACATGCAATGACAAAAATATTAAGTTGCATCAGGCAAATATATCTATTTGCCTCTATTCTAAGCAGGCAGCTTAGACTGTTTTGTTCCAGAGTTCAATGCCCAGAGGCTTGAAGAACAGACAACATGTCAATCTCATGGAAAGATAAACTGCTTTGTTCTTTTCCTGTCGTTTCTGTCATTGCAAAGTCCTTCTCAAAGTCAAGAAAGACAACCCAAATATGCTGTTGGTGACCCACTTTTGGCCCGGAAAACATTGCTTCTCCTTTCTTTTCCATTTGGCCTAAGGGCAATCACCACAAGTTACACCATGGGATGAACATATTCACACAATATAAAGGCATTCTTACTCGCTTAAACTTTCAAACAGTAAACCTGACAGTTTGGATGATAGGATTCCAATAGTATTCAGGCACCTGTTGAGACATACTGCAGCTATTTCTGGAGACTAGAAAACTCTTGTGTTTCCAAAAGGAAGATAATAAAATGTGGGGTTATATTTGTAGTTTAATCCTTGCAAATGTTCTTCCACTACTTGTCTGTGTATGATTTTGGAGTAGTCTGTGTTTTGGACTGTTTTGCGTAAAGGGGTTTCAGGTGTTACTGCTTGGTTTGAAGTAGATTAAGTATTATCAGTGTAAGTAGGGATACGACTGTATCTTTGTTGGTATTCACTATATCAATGTGCAAATTAATAGGCAGTCCTATTTTGGGAATATTTTCTTGGCATTGAAGGGTTTCATTATCTTCCAGGAATAATGGTAGTTCCCCAGATTAGTATACCGAAGATCTCTACAGTGTTTAACTTTAGTGGAATTGATTTTTATTGTAACAGATATTTTGAAATAGTGATATTTTTGTAATTTAATGCTGATCTGCGTTCCAATTTCCATTCTGTCCCTCTCTTAATGAGGATGTTTAAATATGCTGATAGCCATGGCACATAATTACCTTTAACTCTGTACTTTTTCTTTAGTGGTAGTAGTATGTGGTGTATTGATGTAAGCTTGTAGTAAAATGAAAAAAGTGTGTAGGTGGGATCAGTGCAGGAATACTCATTAGACCAGTCTGTCATTTGTAATTCTTTTAGCAGGGCCAGCCGTAGATGAAATGGCACCCTTAGTGAAGAGCTGCTTGCTTCCCCTCCCCTAAACACACACACACACACACACACACACACACACACACACACACACACACACACACACACACACACACACACACACACACACACACACAGATTCTTCAGTACCCTCCACCATGGCCTCCCCACATCATCCAGTTTACTTTTTTCTACATTGTCATGCGTACCCTATCAGGCTAGATTACAGTGTAGTAAATCTGGAGGAAATAAATGAATTGGAAGCTACTTGGTTTCTAGATGCTCTGAGCATTTTCCCCACTACCCTTTTGATTCAATGTTACCCTAAACAAAGTCACATCTAAGGATTGAAATTCAGTCTTACTCTTCAGTTTTGCTTTTTCATACCTCCTTTCAGCACACTTCAGCTGGGGCGGACTGCACAATAAGAACAGAAGAAATGATTAGATTATGATTAGATTAAGCTGGGGAGACACCATGTTATTTCGAGATGTTCTAAGGTGGATTTCATCGTTTTTTTTCCAACCTTTTGATTCAAGGATGCCTCCGACAAATGTCTTAACTAAAGAAGAGAAAGAAATTCAGTCATTCTGTTCAACTCTCCTTTTTCCTGCAACATTTCCACATAGCCTGCCTGACCAAGACTGCAGTATAATATCTGTTGAATAAGCAATGACATTGTCAGGTGTGGAGCCCCCCCCGAAGCAGCAGGATAATGGATGCAGTAAGGTGCATAGTAAAGCTATTTGCCAACCTTTTTATTCAATGATGGTGGTGTTAAAAACATGAACAAGGAAAAAAATCAGTCTTATTTTTTAAGTTGTGTCTGATAAAATAGCAGCTGACAGTAAACTGAGAAGGAAGATGTATAAATCCCATTTCCGCCTAGGAACTGTGTCTGCTTCCCCACACCCTCAAAAAAAAATAAAAGATAGTTACCTGCTGTGTGGCTGTCTGGTGTTAGACTGGGATGAAGTGTCAGAATGCCACAGTCATATATTTCAAGTAGCTGCTTGTCAGACACATGTTCACTATGCTTCCTCACCCCTACCCTATGACAAGTTCTGCAGGAAGTGATTGATAAATGAACATGCAAAATAGTAGAAAGTAAGATGGGAGATGAGCACTTTGGATTCATATCAGGATTCAGCACAACTGACCCAATGATTGTAGTGAGACAGTTGAGAAGAAGCTAAAGATGAGGAGAGAGTCCAGCTTGGGTATTCCTAGAGTTGGAGAAAGCATATGACAGGGTCCCAAGAAAGCTGATTTGAGCAGTCCTGTGGTGGTTCAAAGTCCCAGAAACATTGGAAGAATTAGTGCAAGCTATATACAAGGACCCAGTGTCTCAGGTTCCCAGTGAGAATGGGAGTGCACCAGAGCTCAACTCTGAGCCCACTGCTGTTCATACTGATGATGGACTACAGTAGCAGACAGGGTGAAGGGACAGATCAACAGAGTTTCTGTATGCAGATGATAAGGCATTACAGGAAGACTGTGCAAGACCTTCAGCAAGGGATAGGGGAATGGTATGCAGAACTGAAGGCACATGAGATGAAACTGATTGCAGGTAAGACTGTTGTAATGGCAGTAAATGGTGGCGTTCAGAAGAAGCTGAGAATTACCCCCTTGTGTACAAAAAGAATTAAAAGTAAAACTGTCCCCTGGTTACCTAAGAATACACTAGCCTCCATGCACCTTCGAGATAAAGCTTGGAAAAGATACCAGAAAAATAAAATTCCCACCACCCTTAATGAATACAAAAACACTTCGGAACAAAGTAAAAAAGCCGATTATAGCTGACCATAAATCTTACTTCTGCGTACTCCAAACTAGCCACAAAACAAATCCTAAAAAATTTTGGAATGGTATCAGCTCCCTTCTCAATCCCAGCAGAAAAGAAAACCCCTGCTCTGATCCAAATGCTTCAGACACATATTTAGACACCCAATTTTACTCTTTCTTCATTGAATCTATTGCCAAACTGACGTCTTCCTTCACTAATAACCCTACATCTTCTCCTCTACCATCCCCTTCCCTTTCATCCTGAAGAACCCTCACCCCCCAATCTGCTCCTTTCTCTATAAGACCCATCTCCATATCTACTATAAAAAAACTTCTTCAGAACCTGAAACCATGCACCAACGCTCCTGATAACATTCTCTCCTACTTCCTAAAGATAGCTGCAGAAGCCTTCGCCTTCCCCATCTGCACTCTAATAAACAGGTCAATTCAAGAATGCCAAGTCCCCCAACTTTGAAAAAAAAAAAAGGCATTTATTACTCTCCTTCACAAAGCTGGTAATAATAACAATATTTCAAATTTTTGACCTATCATCATCCTATCACCCATCTCTAAACTTTTCGAAAAAATGCATCCACCTACAACTTCTGCCCTATCTCATTGACAACCATCTACTAACCCTTATACAACATGGATTCAGACCTGGCCATAGCACTACCACTGCTCTCTTCTCCTTCCTTGAAACTATTAATAAAGCCTGTGACTCTGGCTGTATCATTTCTACCCTGCTTCTAGACCTTTCAAAGGCTTTCGGCACCATTTCTCACAACCTCCTGCTAACTAAGTGGTCTAATGTAAGCTTATCCTTCTCCTCTCTCAGTTGGGTAACCAGTTACCTCTCCAATAAGCAACAAGCAGTAAAATGGAAAAAAGCCACCTCTTCATTCCTTAACACCCAGACAGGTGTACCACAGGACTCCATACTAGGTCCCCTTCTTTTCAGTATTTTCATAAATGATTTCCACCATTGTATTCCTAATGCAAAACTCATCCAATATGCAGACTATTCAGCTGTCATCTGCTCTGGCACTTCCAGCCCCACCCTTATAAAACTATAACCCAAGATGCCTTTAACACCACAGAACAATGGATGTTAGACAACCACCTAGCACTCAGCGCTTCCAAAAACTTATGATATTCACCCCTTCTAAATCAACCACCATAGACAAAAACTCCTTCTCCATCACTAGCCAGGACAACACATCTCTTGAATTAGTTTGTGAAGCTAAACTCCTAGGAGTCCTCATTGACAACCAACTTAAGTTTGACAACAACATTCAAATATATATTAAAGCATGCCAAGTTTCTGGTGGTTTTTTTTTATTGCCATAATTGCTGTCTCACTCCCTTTACCAAGTTCATTCTCTCTACCACATACGTCATCCCTTGTCTACTATACGGTGCCCCACTCCTTGCTAATCTACAATCCACTCTTAAGACAAAACTCTCCTGCTGTTACAATAAAATTGCCAAATTTGCCTCAGGATACAAATCTTCTACTCATCACTGCATTGCTCTACACAAACTTCATTGGTTAGAGCTGCCAAATTATCTCACCTATATTCAACTCATTCAAGCTCATAAACTCATCTTCACTCCCTCCCTTTCCTCTACCTTTAAAGTGCACCTTCCAGAAAGACTATTAAGATCCAACAACCAGAACCTGATTGAATTGCATAAACCATTATGCTCTCCAGGCAAAAACCTTTTGTCCTTTGCCTTAGCACACCCATGGAACTCCCTACCCCCACTTATCTGTACTACCACAAGTCACTCTATCTTTAAAAAATTACTTCACTCACATCTAAAATCTCACTGGAAATGCTCCTATTGCCATCCCACACAACACCCTTACTTCTTACCCCCCCCCCCTTACTCTCCCACCTCACATCCCCACTAACAGCAAAAGGTACCCCAAATGCTCATTACTCAGCTGTTTTACAGTAGGAACAAATATATTTGTAAATATTTGTAAATTTTATATTTTATAGCTCTCTTTGTGGATTCTTATATTTTTGTGTGGATTTTCAGTTATTGTATCTCTAAATGCCTTGTTTTTATCTGTATTACTGTCCTACTATGTGACTGTCAATTTGTTGTTCATGAATATTGTCTTTATGGAGTTTTTCTCCCCAAGACTCCATTGAAAACGGGTTATTTTTGGCCCAATTGGACCATCCTGGTAAACCAACTGCAAATAAATTAAATAATAAATAGAAGGGAAGTAGTGGAACAGGCTAACTGCTTCAGGTATCTGGGAAGGATGGTTGAGGAGAAGGGAAGTCTGAATAAGGAGGTCAAAGCTAGAATTCATAGGGGCTGCAGCCAACTGACACAGAGTGTCAGATGTAGTATATGACAGAAGAATGCCAAATAAGTGAAAAGTAAGGTATACAAAACAATGGTGCGACTAGTACTGCTTCATGGTACAGAAACCTGGGCGGTAAAGGCAGAGTAGTTGAGGAAGCTAGAGTTGATGGAGATGAAATGCCTGAGAAGGGTGGTAGGATGCACACTGTGGGACAGATGAAGAAATGAGGACATAAGAGCAGGAGCCAAAGTAGCTCCAATTGTAGAAAAGGTCAGAGAGAACAGATTACGGTGGTTCAGGTACATGTGCAGAAAAGTAGAAGACAATCTAGTGAACAAGAATTGAGATGGACAAGAAGAGAAGGCAAGAGGAAACAAAGGTATCCAACAAAGAGGTAGATGGATGGTGTGAGAGAAGACCTGTGACAGTCAAGCACGAGTATCAAAGAAGGCAGGAGAGTCGCATTGAATAGGGATAGATGACAACAGTTGACACAGCACCCCAACCCCATAAAGAAAATGGAAAAGAGGGGTTGATGATGAAGATGATGACCCCTATCCCAAAATGGCAGCCACCTTCTGTGTACCACTCTGATGTCAGACTGGGACAAACCTGAAAGAGCAACTAGAGTACTGTAACTTACTTCAACCTGTTGCTGTTGGACATATGTAATAGCATGTCTCCTTGCCCCATTCCTACAAGAAATAACCACTTGTATGTGCATCCATTGTTTGTCAGGAAAGTGGGAAAAAGTAACATCACAATAATGAATTCTAGCTTATTGGTAATAAACAGTTCACTAACACCAGACAAGCTATAGTGACCTTCTCTTTACATCTCTGAAATTTGAAAGGAAAGTTAAAGTAGTAATATCCTTACTGTCCACAGCTCCCACACAAACTTTAACTGCATTCTCTGCACACCTCTGAGATTTGATTGCACAGAGGATTAAAGTAGTAATGGTCACACTGCCCCCAGACCTTCCACCATTCACCCAACAAGCTAAAGTTACCTTCTATGCAAACCTCTGAGAGGACTGATTTTAGACTAGAAGAGGTTCAAGGCAAAGGCCATGCCAAAGTCCACTTATATACAGCCTTGTTGGTTGTGAGGGCTGCCAGGCCCCTAGAAGCTCTGATGTTTGGATGTTCTGTGTTGCATTCTTATTTCTGAAAGATAGTAACTTTACCTTTTGTTTACTGCTAGCCAGAAGAGCTATGTATGTGCCTAGCAATACTTTGTCCAAAAAAAAAAAAAAAGACACTACAAAGTCGGCAATGCGGAAACACTTTAATAAATCAGAGAGGCACTTTCGCAACACAGTTGCTTCTGCTGATCCATCAAAACTAGTAAAACACACAGTTTATGTAGATAATACAATCAATTAATTATAAACCATCCAGTCAGCATCTCAGTCTTCTAAATTTAAGAACTGGTTTTAAAGGGACATTGCCATTTAATCCAATGCCCTATTAGCAGCTAACATAAAAATCCATTTAATCTCCATACACTCTGATTCTTAACATCCCCTCCTTTAATAGAAACTTGATATTTTTCAGGTGCCATGAAATTAAATTTATGCATAACCCCTTCTTTTATAATGTGCTTGGCTAATGCATTCCTAGAGTCGTCCTTATGTGCATATAAATGCTTCTTAATGCGATCCCTAAGATGTTTGTTGGTCCTGCCAACATAGTAGGAACCACAGGATTCACAAACAGCCAGATAAACAAAACCTAGTTAGTTTATGCCTGCGAACCCCACTTTGGTTGAGTCATTCTGTAAATGAGATTTATGAGTTGTTTAGTAAGCAACGTCAGTGGTCATTTTTTAACTTGGAGTGCAATTTAAGACTTTGAATGGATTAATCCAGCTATGTGCCCTGCTGATAACGAGGGTGGGATTGTTGTTATGAACACTGCTGACTATGTTAGCAGTATGATGGCTAGGTTACATGACTCTGTTACTAACACTGAATGTGAAAGACATGCTGTATATAATTTGATTTATAAGTTGAATCCCTATATATATATATATATATATATATATATATATATGTGTATATGATTTACTTACGGAAGGGTCTATCACCAAAGAATTGTTTAATTATGTTTCAGTCAAACACCCTTTGCTTCTGGTTATACATGGACTTCCCAAAGTCCACAAAGCCTTATACTGCCATGAGGCTGATTGTATCAGGAAGAAGCGGGATAACTGAACCGCTTTGAATATTTGTTGAGAAGTACCTTCGCCAGGTTATTGAAAGAATTGATACTACATTAATGGATACTAAGCAGTTTTTGTAGAGATTAGCTCAGTGGTCTGATAATAATGCTACTGTTTATTTTATTTTAGTAATGATGGATGTTATCTCTCTATTTACAATATTTCTGAACAACATTGGGATTGAATTTGTGAGACAATTTTTAAACCTACATTCAGATTATACATCAGAAAAGATAGATTTGATAATTTTTTTTTTTTTTTTTTTTTTACAGGAGTTAGTTTTAACTAAAAATGTTAACTAATAATGTCTTCGTTTTTAATAAATTTTATTCAGAAGATAGGTATTTCCATGGCACCATGTGTGCAAATAGTTATGCAAACATGGTGCTCGTCCACTGAGAGGCTTTATATGTTTTTGATTCATGTAATCCTTTTTTAAATAAGGTTTTACATTATCGTCAATTTGTGGACAACGTGTTTTTATATGGGCTGATACAATTGATGAACTATATTTATTTTTGGAATATTTGCAGCAAACTACAGAGTTCCTCAGATTTACATTCAACTTTTTTAGTTCATCTATTGACTTTCTAGATGTACGTATTTTAAGGAATGAGAGCATTTTAAATACTGTTTTATATAAAAAGCCCTGTAAAGTCAGTAGTAAATTGCATGCACGTAGTATGCATTCTAAAAGGCTAAAGTTGAATGTACTGAGAAGACAATTTGTTAGGAATGCTAGACTGCATACTAGAGATAGAGACAGTGACGTATGCCTCCTTCGATCCTTTAGCAGGTGAATACAAGTCGTGGTTATTCTGATTCAAATATAATACAGATACAGAATGATGTTTTATCATTGAGACATGATAGAGCCAAACCTTATTTTGATACTGGTGGGGTTATTTTTAGTGGTAGGATTTTAAGGTGGTAGGATTTTAAGGATGATCACCTTATGATGTCTCTTACATATTCGAGTGATAGTGGTTCTATCTGTGATATTATTAGGAAGCATTGGAAGGTTTTCATGTCAGATTCGAAATATAGAGATGTCCTTGATCATGAACCTCGATTTGTCTTTAGAAATAATCCGTCTTTTAAAAAGATGCTCTGTTATAAACCTTTAGTTTATAATATTCCACGTGAAGAAGTTTTAGTGAAGGGCAGTGGGACACAGCCTTTTGGTAGGTGTAATGTATGCAGTTATATTAGAATTTATAATAGTTTTATACATCCCTTGAGTGGATGTATATTTGTCTTTGAACCACATGCAGATTGTAATATGAAAGATTTGGTTTTATAGCTGTTTGGGAATCGTGTGGTTCCTGCTATGTTCGCAAGACCAACAGATGTCTTTGGGATCGCATTAAGGAGCATTTATATGCAATTAATAAGGGTGACCCTAGGAATGCATTACCCAAGCACATTGTAAAAGAAGGGGGTATGCATAAATTTAAATTCATGGCACCTGAAAAGTATTAGGTTTCTATTGGAGGAGGGGATGTTAAGACTCAGAGTGTATGGAGATTAATTGGATTTTTATGTTAGCTGCTAATAGGGGCATTGGATTAAATGGCAATGTCCCGTTAAAACCAGCTCTTAAATCTAGAAGGCTGAGACATTGATTGGATATTTTGTAATTGATTGTATTATATAAGCTGTGTGTTTTACTAGTTTTGATAGATCTGAAGAAGCAACTGTGTTGGAAAGTGCTTATTTCTCTCTTTTATATTTTTTGATTTATTAAAGTGTTTTCCGCAACATAAATGTGCAAGTGCACACACTGACACTGCCCTTGAAAGCCAGGTCTATCTACTGATTTTTTACGCAAGTACACAAATACTGACATTGGCCCTGACAAGCTAAGTCTGTCATAAGATGCACACACACAAAGTCACGTGCACTGTACACTTACCTACAGGTGAATTCTTTGAGGTGTTGGATAAACCCACACTGGTACTGGAAAGCCATCCTGGCTCCTCACAGAAGAATCCATAGCCAAAATCTTGATCAAAGCCATACAGAGTAAGAAGGCAACATGTTTGTGCCTGTGATCAGTTGCTTTCACACACAGCTTGCTCCTGTCAGACCAAATATGCCACTTATTGTATACCAGCTGATCCTTGTGGTGGAAAGTGAGTAAAATTACGATCAACATTTTACACTTGAGCACCTCCACAACATACATGCACATTAGTCATAGTACTATTTTTACACTAATTTTAGCAAATGTATTGTTTGACACTACTTCTGACATGCCAGAACAAAGGTTACTAATTAAAATTGCTTAAACAAAAGCAGGAGAAAGTCACCTTTATTCACAGATGGTTTCCAAATCCATCAGTTATGTCTACATTTACCTCAGAAAAGTAATGGTTATGGTACATAAAGCTTGCTTTCTTTCCTCACATAAACACACACTTGACTTGCAAAGCCAGATTATTAATTAATTAAATTTGTCAAATGACAATAGGGTCAGCTGCTTTCGTCCACTGACTTGCTCCTACCCCAGCTCTGAACAGTTAAAGCCACTTCTGTGTGAACTTCCGGCTTCTGACTGACAATAATGGCCAGTAATGAATTTCAACCTTTGGTCCATAGAGTTTTCGTAGTTGCTTCTCACAAATTATGTTAATCCTGCAAAGCTAGATTAAGCAGTAAACAGCAGTTAGACATTTTCCTCCACAGACAGCCATAGCAGTTGTATGAAATTTGTCTGTGTACATCCCACATATCCAATTTGTATAAAATAAGAAAAAATGCTCTCTCAACTTCTTAGAGGAAGTGATCAGTGACCAAACCAAAAAGGCCAAAAATCAGGGGTGAATTATAAACATTGTTTTTGTATATAACTGAAGTTGATAGACTAACAGGTTTACATAGCATTCAGGAGGGAGGTTGAGGTCAGCCACCCAAAGGTATGTCATCATTTGTCGACTGCAGCCCTCTGTAACATACCAGAAAACCTTAAATTTTACAGTGGGCAAACCAAAATACAGACAATGTCAGAGGACATTCATAGCTGTCAGCTTAATTGCCTTAAGAATCAAACATAAAGACAATAAAATAATGGGGGTGGGGGTGGGAGAATGGCCCAAAGTCAGTGACTATTTTTAATTATTTCTGTAATTTATTTTAATGACTTTGTAATTACAGGATTGACATTGCATCAGTATGCATTTTCTGAACAGTAAGCAGTATGAAATTCTCATGTCTGGCATTTACTGGTTGTAATCCTCAGTGATTAGTACTCTTAATTCATTTAAAACATTAGTAGAACACTAGGCTTTGCATTACATCTTTTCTGAACAGTAAGCAGTACAAAACTCTAACACTGTAGTATGATTAGACAAAACGGCAAGGCAAACTGTACAGGAATTTAATGAGCATACAGTTCCAACACAATATCTTTAAGCGCTTTTCGTTTGTTCCAAAAACAAACTTCTTCAGAAGTACTAACCAACACAAATGTTACCATTAAATACAGAAAAAGTGCGGGAAAACAACATCTAATATACTAATTAAACAATTAAGATGAAATAAAACATTCCTTCAGGTCATATTTTGTAAACTTTGATTCTGAAGGCTACTTATTAAATTCCTGTACAGTTTGCCTTGCCGTTTTGTCTGTTTGTTAATTCTCAGTCTGTAGTGCTTAGTTCAATTTACTGTAGTATGATTGACAGAGTTTAGCCAAAAGGGTAGATTGTAGATGTAAAAAGATGGGGAGGCATAAAGTAGACACGGAAGGAGGAAGGCCTTAGCTAGTTTCTGCCTAGAGTCAGGAGCTAGGTATTTATGTCTATAGAGTAGGCCGAATTTTTGATTGGTCTTTTTGATGCAGTGCTGAATATGGGTATCAAATTTTAATTGGTCGTTAATAGTTTAGTATGTGGGTCAGGTTGTATGATAATATTGTTGAGAAAAGAAGTGGTGAAAGTTGTTTTGAGGTTAGAGAGGGATTTTGGAAGTAAGAGTAGTAGCTTTGTTTTTTTGAGATTTAGAATTATTTGGTTGTCAGTTAGCCATTTTTCTACAGATAGGAAGCTATGTTGAGTAATGCAGAGGAGGTTAGAGAAATTGTCAGAACAGGTAATAAAGGTAGAGTCATCTGCATATTGTGTCAGGGAGGATGTTGTACAGAAAGTATGCAGTTGGTTTGTGAAAATATTATAATACAGGGCTAAGAATCAAGCCTTGAGGCACCCCACTTTGGATTGGTAAGAAAGGGGAGCAGGTAGCCTACAATCTTACTGATTGTTGTCTATTAGTGAGATAGCTAGTAGAGGGTGAAAAGCTGAGTTCTGATAGTTTATCGAGAAGTTTGGAGTGTGATATGGTATCGAATGCTTTCGAACGGTCAAGAAAGAGGCAAGAAACCAGTAAATATTGGTCCATGGCTTTGGCAGCAGTTTGAGTAAAGGACAGTAGGGCAGTAAATGTACTATGATGGGGTCCAAAGCCGTGTTGTATAGGGATTAGGAGGCTATTATCTAGAAGGTACTTAAGCTGTCTGTGAATGGATTTTTCTGGGAGTTTAGATAGCAGAGAGAGGATAGCAGTAGGTCTCTAGTTGGATGGTTCATTGCTGTTGCTGCCTTGTGTGATGGAGTGATAAGGAATGAATCTGATGTTGTAAATCTTTATTCATTCCTTACTGATAGGACTTTGGTTCTGTCCTCAGAACCAACGCTGCCATTTCCAAGCTCGCGCCAGCCAAAAACTCTCAGCTAAGACCTACCCATAATGCCCCTCTCATAGTCTCTCCAGATCTTGTTTGCCGCGTTCCTCGTCAGATGTGCCAAGCCTTTTCTCTGAAAGCTAAGTGGAAAATTTGTGTATTTCTGTGTAGTTTCTCTCAAAACTTTGCCTTTTTTAGTCAATCTCACAAATTTCTTCTCTCACCTGTAAACTGGTTCTACTTCCTACCCTCTACCTTTTGTAGTTACCCTTATACCATTGTTGGTACTGTCCCTCTCTCCTACCTTTGGTAGGCCCTCCTTTTACCACTTGTGGTATTTCTAGATACCATCGTTGGTACTCTTTTCTTTCCCTCTTTATAGCTCACAAAAAAAAAAAAAAAAAACTTTCTCCTTTCACTTGTTGTTTCCTTTCTTGATAGTTTTTTGTCAGCGTTCATTATGTTAGAAAAAGCTAAATTGGGGTTTAAGCAGTGTTGGCAAAAGATGCCCAACTCAGACGGTGATGTACGGTGTGTTTATTGTTTGGGCGTGGACCATATAAATGCTTCATGTGACATCTGCTCTAGTTTCAGTAATCGCACTCTAGCCGAGCGCAAAAACTGATTTTGAAAGGTTTAATTAAAATGCCATTTTCGGAGGCGCTCTCTGGGATGGAGGTCTCACCATCTTCTAAAACCAAAAAACACAAGGAGAAATGGAGTCGCTCGGTTCCTACATCCCCGTCCGTTATGGAACCAAGTCGACACCAAGCTTCTCCGGCGCCCTCGGCACAGACGGCTACGGCACCAGGTTCTGTGTCTTTTCCATCGGTGCCATCTCTGATGTTGACTCCTGTTAGGGTTCCAGCTTCGGTACCATCATCTTCAGTGCTGTCTTTGGTCCTGACACTGACTTTGACAACCATACCCGCTTCGGCACCATCTCTGGCCACGGTGCTGAAAGCTTATTCGGCTCCACAGACTATGACCTCGGTTCCTAAGGTTGAACACCTCCCAAGAACCAGATACTCTCCAACTTATGACCCCTTTTCGGGGCACCAATGTAGCCCCTTTCTTGAAAGACCTGACTCTCCTTCAGCAGCCTCATATAGATCCACCAGGAGCCTTTCCTGAACAAGATGTAGTGCGGGTTGTGGACCAGCTTCTGGCAGCTAGAGGATTGCCCACCCCAGCTAGGCCTTCCGTTCCCTTTGGCACAAAACCCTTCGCAGCATACTCACCAGTATAGCCTCCTCCAGCCTCTTCCCAGGCTCTGGAGATCTCGATACTGATGACCACCCCGGTGCATACTATTTTGGCTCTAGCTGCAGAGTTTCCCCTGAGGGCACCGACCTCCCTTGGTGCATCGACTCCGTTGGAACCGGTACACTCTCGGAGCAGTGTTTGGGCTGTCATCACCATGGTTCCTAGTCCGGCACCTATTTTTTTGCTGGCACCATCTATATCCATGGCTGCAACAGCTTCCAGTCCTCTCGAAGCTCCTCACCTGGAGGCAGGCTCCTCAGGGCGGGGTGTGACCCTGGTTCCGAGGTTGTCCTTTTCAGTTCCGGGCTCCCATCCCTTCTCGGGTGGGCCTGCTTTCCAGGTGATGGAGAGGGTCCTTGCCTCCACAGGCTCGCAGTCAGCAGCAATGGCATCGACACCAGAACCTCCCCTCTAGCATGCAGCTGTCCCGACCCCTACTATAAGATCCCAGGCACGAAAGCCACAAGACCTGCCCTTGAAGACAACTCTTTCTCTCGAGTCCTCCTCAGAAGATCCCACTGGGGAGCCACCCCAGAAGAAACGGTGCAAGAGGAAGCACCTTGATTCCCCTGAGGAATCTGTCACTGAGGACACCGATTGCGATGAGGGAGAAGGGTCCCCCTGGTCTCCCCCAGAAGACATCTCATTTGGAGACATTCTCGAAATCCTCAAGCAGAGGGGAGACTGGAAGTCCTCTAACCATTCTTCGGAGGAATCGGTGTTCTTGCAGGCCTTCGGTGCCCGGCCATCTACTTCCTGGGTGACCCCACCTGTGGATGAGCTTGTTAAGCTGATTGTGCAGTGAGGGTGCCTAGAAGGCCCAGGACAAAATAGAACCTGTCCTCCGGAGGCCAGACAAAATTTTATCGACCCCCCTAAGACCAGCCCAATTGGTCCAAACAGTTGACAGTTGATTCCATGGTCATGGCTGCAGCCACCAAGAGGGAACTGGCAGAAGATAGTTCCACTGTCCATCCCCCGAACAGGGAGTCTCGGGCCATGGACAGACTGGGGAAGCAGACCTACGCTTCAGCGACCTTTGCCATTCAGTCGCTGAACTATCTGGCACACTTCACTCGCCTCCAAAGAGACCTAATTTCTGAAATGTGTACCTCTTTGCTGGGGGTACTGCATGATGAGGTGTGTGACACTGTCACCTTGTAGCTAGCTACCCTAGAATCTATCTCGAACTCCTCTATGCATTTGATATCTCACACCACCGAGGGGGCAGCTCAAGCTTCCGCATCAGGCATTGTCATGAGACATCATGCTTGGATGCATTTGTGTGATTTCGCAGACCCCCTTTAAATCTTCCTTCGTCAACGTGCCTGTTAGCAAATCTTCACTTGGTCCCAAAGTATGAGACACACTAGCACAAAGTGAGAAAGACTGAAAAACCTTGTCTGTTGTGGGCATACGTTTTTCCACCCCCCAGAGGTTCTATTCCAGGAACCAGAGGGGAGGGAAATTGTCATTCAAAAAGTCCCAAGGATCTTTTCGTGACACTCGTGGTGAGCAATCCCCCCAGAGCGGAGAGGGCAGTTCATCTGGAAGACACCCCTTTTGGGGCAGAAGGGGTCTGCGTAACCAGGGCACTAGAGAATCCTTCTCTGGCCGACCCTACCAGCACTCCTGAGCAGCAGCCTGATTGCTTTCCTCTGGAAGCAGTCGGGGGTTGTTTTTCTCTGCACCTACCAGCCTGGCAACTTATTACTACTGATATTTGGGTGTAGAGAATAATATCCAGAGGCTACCATATCCCATTTGATCTAACTCTCAGACGCGTCAAACAAATCCCCTATGTGCCACCCAATCAGAGGGATGTAGCAGCCTTAGAAATAGAAAAGCTGCTAAGATAGAGTCATCCAACCAGTCCCACCAGACCAGAGAGGATCCGGGTTTTACTCTAGGTTCTTTTTAGTGCCAAAAAAGACAGGGGACTGGAGACCAATCCTGGATCTCAGCCTATTGAACAAATGTATGAAACCTCAAAAATTCCGGATGGTTGCGGTATAGTCCATTCTCCCTTTTCTAGGGAAGGACAACTAGATGTGCTGTATAGATCTCCAAGACGTGTATTACCACATAAAGATGGATCAGCGCTCCCAGAGATTTCTCCGCTTCTGGCTGGGAGCCAGTTCAGGGTACTGCCATTTGGTCTTTCGACGCCCCCCCCCCGAGTGTTCACCAAATGTATGGCAGTTGTAGTAGCTCATCTTCATCCACGAGGATTCCAGGTGTTTCCGTATCTAGATGATTGGCTTCTTACCGCCACGACCAGGAATCTTGTAATCCACAGCCTCTCTTACACTCACGGCCTTGCTCTCCACTTGGGGTTTACAGTCAACAAGGACAAATCTCAAATGTCCCCAATAAAAACACTGGAATTTATTCGAGCGATCTTCGACACAATATTTATTTATTTATTTATTTATTTTATTTTTTATTTTACATTTGTTGACCGGGCTAGTCCAACTGGATATATATCCGTTTACAGTAGAGGCCCGGGGAGAAAAGCTCCAGTACATGCAAGAAAAAATATAACACTGGCATCTACAAAAAGTTATTTTAAAGCAATATAAAAGTTTAACAGTTTAAAAAAAAGAGAAATTACCTAATCAAATCTAAAAACATATCCGATAAGTTCAACAAATTGAAAAATAGGCAAACTTTTAAGAAATAACTCTCAACAATAGAAAGTGTAAGTTTGGAGCTCAGAAAGGGGGAAGGGTAGCAAAAATTAATGTGGGGAGACATGCGTTCAGTCGGGATTAGTACAAGGACATAGCCATTGAGTTTTAAGATGTTCCTTGATATGTTTTTTGAACAGTGAGGTTGAGTCTTGATTAGTCATATCTTGAGGGAGTTGATTCCATTGTTTACCTATGGAATTTGAAATTAACGCATCTCCAGCTTTATTGTAAGATTTAGTTGAGGATACTAGGAGTTTATTTGCCGAGCGAAGTGTGGCTAGATTTTTATAAGGAGAAATCAGTCTTGCCAGGCTAGGAGTATTGTCTGGGAAGTGAAGGGTTTTGTGAATGACAAGTAATTGTTGGTAGAGTAGGTGGTTGTTAAGCTCTAGCCAGTTTAGTTGTTTGAGGTTGTGACAGTGGTGAGTTCTGAAGGGAGTAGCAGTAATGAATCTGGCTATACTATTGTAACAGGTAGAGAGTTTGCTAATGTTATTTTTAGATAAGGAAGTATATATAGCTGAGGCATAGAAAAGGGTGGAAATCAGGTGGGTCTGTGCAATGTTTTTTCTGGCTGCTGGGGTAAGGAAGGGTTTAATTCTGTAAAGTGTCCCAATTTTTTTATTAACAGCTTTAATAGTAGTGTTAATATGGTCATCAAAGTTGAGATGGTTGTCAATGGTTACACCTAATAGTAGTGTGGTTTTATCAGGGTTAAAAGATGTAGCATTATTTGAGGAGATAGTGAAGAAGGGTATAGGAGATTTATTAGTAGGAGTAAAGAGAAGAAGCTTAGTTTTTTTGGGGTTAAGGAGGAGGCAGTGTTGCATAAACCATTTTTCAACGTTTTGGAAAGTTATTTGGGTGATAGACTGGAGGGAGGAAACATCTTTAGCAGTGCAGATCAAAGTCGAGTCATCTGCATATTGGATGCAGGTAGCTTGTGGCACATTCAAATAAAGGTCATTGATAAATAATGAGAAAAGAAGGGGTCCTAGGATTGATCCTTGAGGAACACCAATATTTACTGGAAGTAAGCCTGATAGATTGTTCCCCCAAAGCACTGATTGTTGCCTGTTTACTAGATAACTTCTAAACCATTGTAAAGAATGTGAGCTGATAGAGAAAAGGTTGAGTTTTTCAAGAAGTATATTATGGTTAACCATATCGAAAGCTTTTGATAGATCTATGAATAGTGCTGAGGAGAAACAATTGTTATTGCGATTATTATTTATGGAGTCAGAGAAGGAAAGGAGAGCAGTGGTAGTGCTGTGGAAAGGTCTAAAACCATGTTGACAGTCTGCTAGAAGTTTGTTTTGAAGAAGGTAGTTAAGAAATTGTTTATGTATGCATCTTTCCATTATCTTAGCTAATGGGGACAGTAGGGCAATGGGGCGAAAGTTGGAGAGCTCAGTAGAAGAGCCCCCTTTATGTAGAGGAATTATATGAGATATTTTCCAAATGGTGGGGATGTTTCCTTCAGAGATAGTCCTATTAATCAAAATAGATACAGGGAGATAAATAGCTTTTGCAGCTATTTGTAAGTATTCAGATGGGAGTAGGTCAGCAGATGGGGTACAAGGTTTGTGTTTGCTGAGAAGCTTATAAATAATAGATGAAGAGACAGGTTGAATTTGAAAGGCTTTAGATGAGACTGGAGAGGTATGTTGTGGGGATACAGTAGGAGTGGGTAATGAATTAGCTAGGGTTAGTATAGCTTCTGTAAAGTACTTATTAAAGGCATCTGGGATCTGAGAAGCATTGTTGAGGTTAAAGCCAGAAGGGATGGGAGTAGGGGAATATCCTGGTTTAAGAAGTTTATTAACACCCGACCAGAATTTTTGAGGGGTATTTTGATTAGCTTTTTGTAGGTGAATATAGAATTCTTTTTTGTCTCTAAGAGTATCCTTCTTTGTGGCATTTCTTAATTGTTTGAAAAGGAGATGATCAGATGGACATTTGGTAGCTCTCCATTTAGCCCAGGTTTTATTTCTAAGGATCATTTTTTCTTTAGTTTGTTTTGTTAGACATGGGGCAGTCTTGGCTCTTAACCTAGTAGAGCGTAATGGAGCATGATGATCAAGAATTTGTAGAAAGGTTTTGTTAAAATAGGCCACTGCTTCATTAAGTTCAAGGTGTGTCAAAGGTGACCAGTCACATGCCTGCAATTCAGCAAGGAAGTTATCATGGTTGAAAAATCTTTTTGAACGGCATATTCTTAGGTTATGGGTATTAGGATTATTTAATTTGTGTCTGAAGACATATGTAAGTATATGATCACTAATGCTGTCTGGGAGGGTTCCTGGAGTATAGCTATTGGGGGGGTGATTAGTAAGGATCCAGTCCAAAATTATCTCTTTATTATTTGGTTTATGGATTCTAGTTGGAGTTGTTATTAATTGCGAGAAACCATACAGATTAATAAGGTTGGTAGGCTGCTGGGATGAGCAGCCTATCCTGTCAAGCTTCCCTCCCTCCTCACAAGCTTTCAAAAATAAGACACCAGATCCAAGTCCTCCTTCCACAGACCTTTGTACCAGCATGTCTTGTACTGCAACTCTTAGGCTCTATGGCAGCAGCCATTACCCTAGTACCACTGGCGAGGTTGCACATAAGACTATTACAGTGGCTCCTTTCTTCACAATAGTTGATCTGAACCCACCCACTCGACCACATGATACGCCTTACAAACCTTTGCAAGAAAGAAGTGCTATGGTGGATGAAGCCAGAATCAAATCTTTGGTGTTGACCGTTTTATCTCCCCCAGCCCACGGCCATGGTTACCATGGATGCTTCCCTGTTAGGGTGGCACGGGGGCATTTCCAGGGAAAGATGGTTCAAGGCACCTGGTCCTCCATGGAGGCCAATTTGCACATAAATGTCCTGGAATTGAGGGCAGTTCTCTTAGCGTTGCAAGCATTCCATACATCCCTCCCTTCCGGGACCATTGCAATTCAATCGGACAACATGTCAGTCGTCTGGTATATAAACAAACAAGTCAGAACCAGGTCTTACCCCCTGTGTCGGGAAGTCATGAGGATTTGGCACTGGACGATCGCTTCCAACTGCTTTCTTATAGCAATGCACATTCCCGGGAGTTCCAACCTTATTGCGGGCAATCTGAGCAGGAACATCCTGATGCCTCACAAGTGGTCCTTCAATCCTGTAATAGCGGATTGTATCTTCTGCCGTTGGGGCAGGCCTTGCTGCAATCTGTTTTCTTCCCCTTTAAACAACAAATGCAGAAGCTACTTTGCCCTGATCCCCCCTCAGGGGGAATCACCGAGGGATGCTGTAATGCACGATTGGCCCCCAGGTCTACTGTATGCCTTTCCCCCATTTCCCCTCATCCCGAAACTCCTCCAGAAAGCTCAAAGGTTGGAAAGCAAAGTGATCCTCATTGCCCCTGTCAAGTCTGGTTTCCTTTCCTATGGCCTCATCTGATTCACAGCCCATGGATCCTGGATCAATCTCAAGGTCTTCTTTCTCACCCTCAGGGACTGATTCACCCCAATTTCCACAGCCTCAAGCTCACAGCTTGGTTCCTCCACTCACAATGATTGCCAGGCTGCCTGATATTTTATCTCCTGTCCGTGAGATTCTTCTGGCTTCACACAAACCTTCCACCAGAAACATTTACTCTAGTAAATGGGCTAGGTTCTCTACATGGGCCAAAGATCAGGACATATACCCTTTCTCACCATCTCTATTCACCTGTTCAGAAGATCCTACTGTACCTGACTACTCTTCTACATGCAGGAGCCTCAGCATCGACAATTGCTGTACATTTAGCAGTTATCGCAAATTTTTATAATGGTTTCAATAATTCTTCTATGTCACACCGTCTGTGCAAAACCTTTTTGAAAGGAGTATTACATATTAAACCTCCTGTCAAGCCCCCCCCCATAGAACCCTGGGAGTTGACTTTGGCACTTCAGTTGTTAACAAGCCCTCCTTTCGAACCTTTTGATTCATGTGGTATAAACTTTTATCATGGAAGACTCTACTTCTGGTAGCACTTACCTCAGCGAGAAGAGTATCTGAGTTGCAGGCCTTGAGTGTCAAGAGACCTTACTTGAACTTCCACAAGGATAGTGTCCCTTTGCACTGACCCTTCCTTCTTGCCCAAGGTTATTTCTGGATTTTCAGTTAAACCAATCTGTTGACCTGCCGGTTTTCTTCCCTCAGCATTCAAACAGAGGGGAGTATCTTTTGCACACCCTTGATGTTCATAGACAGCTTCATTTTTATTTGGACAGATCTAAATCTTTCAGAAAAATGGAACAGTTGTTCGTGGCCTTTGCGGGACCCAGACTGGGTAAACTTGTCTCCAAAGTGACTCTATCCTCCTGGCTTAGAAACGTCATTACCTTAAATATACCATCAGAATAAACTATCCTTACCTTCCAGAGTAAAGGCTCATTCCACTAGATCGATGGCTACTTCTGTGACTTTTCATTCCAGAGCCTCGATGGATGATATCTGCGCAGCAGCCACTTGGGCAAGACCTCATATCTTTATCATTCATTACAAATTGGATTTGGCCTTGAGAGGATGAGCATCTTTTGGTTCTATGGTGCTCAGAAATATCCTTCCTTAGGGCCACCCAGGACACAAGTAGTTGGGGACTCAGTTCTATCAGTAAGGAATGAATAAAGATTTACAACATCAGATAAAGAAGTTATGTCTTACCATAACGTTCCATCTGTGTTGTAAATCTTTATTCATTTATTACTTCCCGCCTTCCTTCCCCCTGCCTGGACTCTTGGTGGACTTTAGGAACTCCTGGTTCAGGTATTTGCTCAGACAGAGCCTCCTACTGTCTCTCTTATTATCTCTGTAATATAGGGGCTGGCAAACTCGATCTGAAGAGACTATAAGAGGGGCATTATGAGTAGGTCTTAGCTGAGATTTTTTGGCTGGTGCGAGCTTGGAAACGGCCATGTCGGTTCCGAGGATGGAACCAAAGTCCTATCAGTAATGAATGAATAAAGATCTACAACACAGATGAAATGTTATGGTAAGAAATAACTTCTTTTTTCCATATATCTGGGAACAGTGGGTTCTTGAATAGATCTTTTGATCAGAATAGAGACAGGGTAAGCTATTGAGTGAGCAGCTAGTTTAAGAAAGAGGAGGGGAAGGTTGTCAGAAGAGGGAGAGCATGGCTTCAGCTTAAGCAGGAGAGATTTGATGTAAGATGTTGGGATGGGGTCAAGTGTGAAAGAGGGAGTATTGGTGAAATGTGGAGTGGGGGTGTATGTTTATTGTTCTGACTGTTATGGGTGAGTTTGTGAATGGCATGTGATTAAAAGTCTCACCGTTTAAAGCAGAGAGATTGTGACAATCTTTATAGAGATGGTAGTTAGGTATCTGAACAGCATGCCTAAGAACTCTGATAGGAAGGAGTCGCTAAGGGCGTCTGGTAGGGTAGTAGGGTTTTAGTACAGGTTAGGGTCAGTTGTTAGGCTCCAGTCAAGAGTGGAGCTACTATTACTCTTTTTATTGAATTATTGAATCTAGTAGGTATAGTAAGTAGCTGATGAGAGCCATGTAGGTTGATGGAGAGAGATGGGCTGGTAGTAGATGGTTTTAGCCAGTCGATGTTAATGTCTCCAAACAGAATGGTTTCATAACTGATATTGAGTGATAGCCATGAGAGTATGGAATCGAGGATGGGAATGTTATTACCTAGTGGGATATAGATATCAGCTAAAGCAAATTTCTTTGATGGGTTAAGGTGACAGTTTAGGATAATTAGTTCAGCGGGGTGGAAATTTGGATGGGTTATGGGTAGGGGGATAGATTTAGGTGTTCGTAGTACATAATGATGACTTCACCATCTGTCTTGCCAGTAAATATTGTAATGGGGGAAGGAATTGAGATGTGGGGCTTTAACCATGTTTCAGATAGGGTTAGGATGTGTGGGAAATGGAGGGTAATCTAGGAGTATAGTACCGTGGTTTTATTGGGGAAACTCTGTATGTTAATTGAGTATATACTAAGACGTTGTAGATTGTGGGGGGACTGTTCAGGCTGGTGGCTGTTGGGATGGTGGAAGAAGTTATAGGAGAAGCAGGACCTGGATTTGGGTTGATATCTCCATCAGTTAAAAGTGTATTTGGGAGTGGGGGTGGTTTGGAGTGGTACTGGCAGTGGTTGTGACACAAGTATTTTAGCTTAAGTGTTAAGGGAGTGTATGCTAAGACTTTCTGTTTGTGAAGTTGGGTAAGGGTGATGGTGAATAGAGATGGTGAGATAGAGCATGTGTAGGATAGAGCATGTGTAGGATGATTCTTTTTGTTGAATGGAGAGTGTAATAGTGGTTGGAAGTGGTACAGCAATGAACATACTCATTTCTTCCACCCAGCATGACAAAAAAAGTACTGCAGAGCATGCAGTATTCCTCACCATAATCTTCTACGTTAATAGAATATCTGTTCAGATTCACCTTGGTTATCTCACTCCTACTGTTAATAACATTGAATCCAACTATAACCCCTCACAACACTTCTCACATGCTCTTGTATCAGTGCATTTGTCTTTATATGGTCACCTGGCACCACATTTCTTTGTATTCCAACAGCTTATCCAGATCTCCACTTTTAGGACCTAGTTTACTATATCTGTTACAAAAATAGAAATTTCCACCATTTTGCACTCCTAGGTTTGTCTAAACAGTGCATTAGTAGTGTTTTTATCGTTATTGCATAAAGATGTTCATGTATTTCTTGATAGCTTCCATCTGGTTTTACACTTATAGAAGCCATCACAGCCTATGCAGTTGCTCACATAAACCACACACTGGGTGTTAGAATGACCTTTTACTCCATAAATAGCATCTATATGGATTAAATTTAATTTTGGTCCCAAATCTATAAATCTACAAAATTTACAGAAAGCCATGGTCTTTGTGATTCATGTGGGTCAGTCTCTGTTTATTGATATTCTAAAGTGTCTTTTGAATTTGATAATCTACAGAAAGTAGAGATAGATTTTTCACCAAACTGGTCCCTGTTTCAGGGTTATGCATCAGTATTCACCATTTTTATGCATTTCTCCAGAGTCTGTAGTAAGTGGGAAACTCATGGATCATGCATAATTTCTAGTTTTATTTTGCTTTATTTTTATCCAAACTATATGTCAAAACTGGTGGAGAATGACTTTTTCTGTATACTGTTATATTCCTGGTACATCTTCCAGCCATTCTCTGCTATAACCCCTTTCTATAAACTTGGAAATCAAAATCTATACTTTAAAAATTCTTGTGACTGTGTAGTAAGCTTTGACAAATACTCAGAACTGGTTTTAACTACAATGTTTTTCACGTGCATAGGATGACAGCTGTTTTTACTCAAGTACCTGTTTGCATAAGTAGATTTATTGTACACCTGTCACTTTTTTAAACATGGTTTTTTACGTCCAAAAAATGCTGTGTGTTGACATGAAACCAATACATTTCAATAAAGTGGCACTTTCATTCAGTGCTTTTATAAATTTTCATGTTTCATTTTCAAACCAGATCAAATCAAAAGTATATAATCAGTGAAACATTTGTAAAACACAGTACTGTCAAAACCAAAGATGCGTTTTAGAAAAGTCTGTTCCCATTCTGATAACATCAGATTTGCAAAGGCTGGAGCCATTATGGCCTGTATAGCAACACCTGTTAACTTTTTATATTTCCTTCCTAAAAATAAATTATTTTCTAAAATCATACTGTGAAATACTTGCATAGTAAAACTATTTCTTAGCATTAATTATTATACCATTTTGTCAAAATCTGTCTTACCATTTCCTCATCTTTTTGCTGTGGAGTGCAAGTAAAAAGATTATCTGTAGTTACTAACTTTTAATCAGATTTGATTTCATATAACTGTAATTTTCCCAGTTCACTTAAAAATGGTAAGAGTCTTTCAGGTAAAATTCAGTTGTCTATATACTACACAGTCATGTACATACATCACCAAAGGTTCTGATAGTGGGTCTAAATGATGACATTTCAAAAATGAAAAAAGCTTGTCTTCAGTTTGTCAATCGTAAGAAAACTATTCAAGTCTGCGTCTGTCAGACCTGTTGCCAACATCATACTTCCCTATAATTATTTTCTTTTGTGAACAGCTGAAATAATTTGAAGTCATAGTCATTCTTTTTTCATGCTGGTCATCCCTTCCCGTTGTCTGATTTCATAAAGAAAAATTCATTCATGCTGTTCAATTCCCTCGTTGCAGCACATTACTTAGCTGTTACATTATAAAAACAATATTTGGAGGAACCAATACAAACCTATTATTTGTCTTTGTTCATAGGTTCATAGGTTGGTACTAGGCTATCAGCCCTAGGGCCTATACAAGCCTGGCCATAACAATTCCCTGGCTATTTCTTCCCACATTATTTACTTTCCTGGATCCCTATCTAGCAGGGCGACTGACGTGATCCCTGGGGTGAATTTCCTTTCTCCCATCCAGTCGTCAAGGTTCCTCTTGAAGAGGTCCAAAGAGGCACTCTGCTTGACATGTATGGGCAATCTATTCCAGAGTCTGGGGAGTCTCTGGGTCAGGAACCTATCCCTCCAGCATGTTTTGTTTATTGTGATGACAAGGTTTAGATCCCTGGAGCGTGTAGCTCTGAGGGATTGGGATTTCTTTAAGTGTAGCATGTCCAACAGCTCTGGGTTTGACATGGCCTTGTATGTTAAGCAGAGATCGCCTCTGAGTAGACGATATGCGACAGAGTATAGCTGGGGTTTTTTAAGGCGGTCAGCGTGGGACATCTGCTTTAGGCCTGTGATTCTTTTAGTGAGGTATTTCTGAGGCCTTTCCAGTTGTTGCAGATGTCTTGAGAGGTACATACCAAATGGGGCATTGTATTCTATAATGGGTCTAATGAGGGATGAGTACAGTGGGACAATGACCTCCTTTTTTCTGGATGAAAAGCCCTTCGTGATGAGGTGTGCCACATTGAAGGATTTCCTGACTGTTGTGGCGATGTGGTTATCGAAGGTGAGACCACTGTCCACCTGTGTCCCTAAGTCTCTTATCACACTTTCTATGTTTAGTGTACTGCCACCTATATGGTAATTCATGGATACATGTTTTTTCCTAAAAGGGATAACAATACATTTCTTGGCATTGAGCTTGAGCCCATGGCTCTGGCACCAAGCATCTGTTTCTGTAAGGCCCTTTTGTAGAGTATCCACATCATTTGGGGATTCAATAATGGCTCCCAGTTTGCAGTCATCTGCAAACTTTGTTAGCCAGAGTCCCTTAGTGTTGACCTGTACTTCAGAGAAGTAGATGCCAAACAAGAGCGGCCCCAGGACTGAACCCTGAGGTACTCCACTTGTCACTTGTCTGGAGCTGGATTTGGAGTTGGCTACTTTTACAGTGTGGGTTCTATCAGTAAGCCATTTAGCAACCCATTGGGTGACATAGGGATTAATACCCAACTTAGTAAGTTTATCTATGATTCCAGAGTGGGGGATGGTGTCAAAGGCCTTGGCAAGGTCTAGATAGGCTGTGTGGACCACCTTACCCTTGTCCATGGCTCTGGAGACTGATTCAAAGAAGTCAATCAGGTTCAGGAGACAAGATCGGCCCTTCACAAACCCAAACTGGGTGGGGTCCAGTGTTTGAAGGTTGCCAATGTCTTTGTTTATAAGTTCCATGATAATACGCTCCATGGCCTTGCAGATAAGGCTTGTCAGACTGATGGGACGGTAGTTTCCGGTTAACTGGATTACAACAGTTGTCCTTGTGGATTTTGTTTAGATTCATCCCAGAGACATTGCCTGATGAAGTGGTTTGCTCAGAGTCGCACAGTGGGCAAATAGAGGCTTATAGAATCAAATGCTGGACCATGTGAGGCAGCTCATTAACAACTCAGCCTTTTATCTCCTGCTTTAACTGCAGGAGCTAATTGCTTTTTGGAAATGCTGTTTTCAAAGGCAGGTTTTTGGTCATTATTTTATAAATCTGAGAAGTTTTGCTTGGAGCATCATTCCAGCACTTAGGCTTCTGTAGCACGTTGACTTAATGCCTTCAGAGCACTGGCAATTTGGCCTTGTTTCAGCTTTGTCCTCCCCAAACAGGCTTTATTTTCACTCGGAATTTTCCCTACATAAACCCACTACAGAAGACCTTCAGAATCGGATATTACAGATAGATACTCATCATTATCAGTTATGCGCAGGGAGGCCTTCTGAAATGCACTGCAGCTGTTTTTCTATTCATACTGCATTTTCAGGTGAGTTCTCCTATAAATTGGATAAATGTATGGCTTTATATTCTTGTGTCTTTCTGTCTCTTTCGGATTCAGCTTGCTTAATGCATGGGCGAGTCTGGATGTATAGGTGCCAAAGTGCACTGGGAATAGGACAGTAATTCTCAGCACTTCACACAACAGAAAGCCTATTAGCAGATCAAGTGATTAGTTGAGTCCAAACCTCATACCCATTGCTTTGTGAGGAGAAATTGAGGGTGTTCTTCTGTTAAATGTTCCACATGGTAACCATCAAAACATTAAGAAAGCTTGAGAGATGCATCTCTTTGCATCCTCATGCTGAGTTAGTGACTTGCTATTGATTTTTCTTTGCTTTATCAGGGCAACACACTAAAACGATGATTAGTCATTTCGTAAATTTTCTGTTGGCCTTCCTTTCATTAATTCATGAGTGATTTACTCATTTTTATATGCATTTTGTGACTTGCTTTTACAGTCGTAGCGATATTTGCCAACCTCATCTCATACCATGTCAAGCTAAAGGAACCAATTTGCTATGTTGCTACCTCTATCTCCTACCCACAAAAAATAGATGAGGATATGATAAAGCTCTGGATATCTATCACTCACACCACTCCTACCCATTATGCTCACTTCAGACTACTTTCTCACCCCAGCCTCTCCCAAATCTCACAGAAGTATGATAGGTACATTGTCTGTATCTTACAAACATATATCTTCATAACTTCCAAATTTCCTCTCAGTGGAGACATACACTCCAATCCTGGACCAACAACTTCCATACACTACTCACCCACCAATTACACCAACAAATCCCAAAGCATGCTTAATCTTCCAAGGAAGGCAGCTGATCTGTTACTAATAAACGTTAGAAGTATCAACAATAAAATCCATGACCTACATGCCACTATTTCATTATACTCACCCAATACTATTTTATGAACTGAGACATGGCTAAAACCAGACACTAGCAATATTGACATTTTGGCTCATAGTTACAATATCCTATGAGTGGATAGAATGTTACCTTGAAGTAGAGAGACTAGATCTAAAGGCCCCCAGTTTTGACAAGACTGAGGTAATCTATACCAAACTAAAAATTAACTCCAAAAAACAGGTAAACATAATAGGAACCTATATAAGACCCAATAACAATATCTCCACACTTGAAAACTTACTGTATGGGACCTCAAATGCACTCCCATAAGAAATAATCCTCATGGGTGATTTTAACATTGATTGGTTTGCATGCAACTCTCAGAACCCTACAATTATAGTAATCTGTAGGGATTCACACAAATTATCCAGTCCCCCACAAGAATTGGTAAGTCTTCTAAGAGGCACTCCATCCTTGGTAGGAGAGGGCTGGCCTATTTGTTAGTATCCAGTCAATCCGGCTGTATCCCGGATCGGCTCAGTGATCATATTCCAACCTTTCCAATTAGATATCAACTGAGTTCAAGTAAATGTCCTATCAGTTAATAAGGGACAAAACCCCAGCTTCATATCTGCCCTTAACAGATGCAAATGGGAACCTCTCAAACTGGTTAACCTAGAAGAAGCAGTTAAATACTTTAACTCTACCTTCATAGATGCTTTTAACTTACATGCCCCTTCAAGAACTGTAAGGTTTTGCTCCCTGGCTAACCAAAGAAACCAGGTCACTACTTAAGACCAGGGACAAAGCGTGAGAACAGTGGCATAAAACTAGATCCCAAGCCTTCAAGCAAGCATTCCTCGAACTTAGAAACAAAGCAGAGTGACTAGTTACACAAGACAAGATTAACTACTACTACCATAGCATCCAAATTAAGCATCAAAACAACCCACAAAAGTGTTCTGGGCAGCTACTAACAACATACTTCTACCAGGCAAGTCTAGTACACCCTCCCCAACTACTACTAACACCTCAGAGAACATAGCTACTCATTTCAATAAACACTTTACTGAGACAGTACTAGCTCTCTCCAACCATTAGAACTCCTCTCCTACAGTAGATCCACCCAAGTATCACGATAACCCCACCACCTTTACTTTCCAGTCAGTCACAATAGACATGATAAAAAAAATGCTAGACAAACTAAAACCTACAACATTGGCTGCAGATAAACTTCCAGCAGATTTTCTTAGAATTGCTGCCAGTGCTATACCCTACCCCGTAGCCATCCTTATTAATGGATCCATCTCTGAAAATATAGTCCCAGAAATTTGTAAAATATCCCATATCATTACCCTACACAAAGAGGGTAACTCCACAGAACTCAACAACTACCAGCCAATTGCCATTTTATCCCCTTTGTCTAAAATCTAGAGATGTATCCATAAACAAATTATGGTCTACCTACACAATCACAAACATATTTCAAACGCACAACATGGCTTTCGACCTTCTCACAGCACTACCACTGCACTTAATGTCCTTCAGCAACACATTTAATCATAGAAACAATGGCAGATTTGTATCTGCAATCTTTCTTGACCTTTCCAAAGCCTTCGACATGGTTTGACACAGTAAACTCATTAAAGTTCTGTCTAACCTAAATTTAAGCCAGACCACTATTTCTTGGTTCCAAAGCTATTTTTCTGGATGCCATCAGGCAGTCCAATGGCAGGATGACCTCTCTCATCTTCTACCAGACAACCCTAGGTGTTCTCCAAGAGTCCATTCTTGGACCCCTACTGGTTCTGTCTATTTACTAACAATCTCCATACTTCTACAAAACATGCTTCTGTCATCCAGTATGCAGATGGCTCCACACTAATATGTGCTGATACATCCTTATAAGATCTCCACTCTCTCACACAAGATTCTTTCTCCTCAGTTGAAGCTTGGCTCACTAACTCTCAAGTGATTTTGAATCCTAATAAAACAAAACATATGCTTTGACATCCTACTAGACCCAATGCACCTTGCCCCACATTTAATATCCTGTCCACAAACAAGACCATTATCTCACCAGTAACCTACACCAAACTCCTAGGAGTAGTATTTCACAGTAATATGAGATTTGATATCCACTTCTCCCAAACCATAAAAAGTACATAAAAAACTTGGAGTTCTATACAGAAATAAGCAGGTTCTTACAAAAAACACCAAACCCACTGTTGCACATACACATCTCATTTTGACCTTCTCTATACCTCATCCATTCTTATTAACCTGAGAAAGACTGAATTAGCTAAACTGGACTCCTGTTACAACAAAGTAGCTAGGCTTGCTACTGATTCACATTATAGGTCACACCACTGGTGTAGCACTAAAGCAGCTTAACTGGTTGGAACTGACTCAGTTCCTACTCTGTACTCAACTTGCACTAGTCCATAAAATTCTAAATCAGCCTGAGAAGATACACATCTTTTCAACATCCTCAAGCCTTTTTTAAATAATTATTAGTATGTTGACTTTGTCACTCTCTTAAATTGAATGTAGCTGCTCTTGTGTAAGTACAGATTGTCATTTATGTAAATGTAGCTGTCAAATGCATTAATGTACTGATGGCTTAGCTTAATGTACATGCTTCATATGATGCTTAAAGCAAATGTAAGTGCTAAACTCTAACTGTATTCATATGCAAAAGTATATTATTTTCTGTTATACAATGCGATGTTCGGAAAAGCCGATAAACATGCATGCTGATTGGCTAATCCAGCCAGCATGCACGTAGTAAATCAAACAAAAATAATGGAAGAAGTTCGGTCACTAAGATATCATGCTGCGGCGACAGCAAGTAAACACAAGCAAGTTTAACACGACGCAGTAAAGCTAAACACCTAACAAGTACACCTAATCACACAAAAGTCAACAATTCCCCTATTACAGTCCTCAGTCCCTCATCTCGAACAGTCATTAAATAAACTGTCATGCAGTCACAAATACACCACACACACTACATAACCACCTCTTCAAAAAAAAAAAATAATACAATAAAAACAAGCATTCTGATAAAACCATTCACACAGCTGTATTCCCTGCAATAGCTATACACAAACAACAACTCCAAAAATGTATACAGTAAAAGTAAAGACAGCACACCCCCTCTCAAAGTCAAAAAGACACACCATACCTAACTTCCACGACCAGCATATACCTTCTAAAAGCGCATACCACATCACCATCTAGTAACTAATTAGTAAAACTACATTATATTTTTAAAAAGTTAATGTGCATTAAAACTGGACCAGATTTCTAACGTACCTATAAGTACTAAAACATAACTACACATTATAAAGTTCTACACTGTTTTAACTATATTTTACCCAGCACCACCTAGCCCTTTTGATAACATCCCTTCAAAAACCTGCACAACCCCTGTTAAACAGAAAGACTACAAACTCAGACATGAAAAAACACCCAAACAAGAGACACCATAGAGAGAAAATAATTTAAAAAAAATGGAAGTAAACTTAGAACTAATAAGTGACAGTGAAATAGAAGAAATATCTAAGAACATGCCAGAAACCACGATGAAACCGTCAACAAGCAAGAAAGTTCTCCAACCCCAAGAGCAGGAAGTAAAGCATAACACGTCCCATAGAGAAGGCAACAGTGTGACAAGCCATACACTTCAGAAAGGTAAAAAAACATTAAAAGCCTATTCCACTCAGAAACCTAACAAAAGACATGCAGAAAAAACTCTTAAAGAAATAGAAACACTAGAATTAGAAAAAGAAGAATCAAGTACAAGAAAACAAACACAGTGGGCTGTAAACATATTTCAAAACTGACAAAAACAAAAAACTACAACATAGACTTCAACACTGTTACACCAGAAAACTTAAACACAATACTTAGAGAATTCTATGCTACAGTACGAAACACAAAAGGAGAAGAATACATAATAAGTGCATTTGTATCCTTACGTGCAGGACTTAACAGATATATAAACAACCCACCATTAAATAGAAAGATTAACATCATAACAGATATATGTCTAACGCAAATAACATATTTGTCAGTAATTAAAAATTACAGAAGCAGGGAAAAGATACAGCAGAACACCACCAGCCACTCACAATGCAAGAAATAACACAACTGAGAAACAGCAAAGTACTTTCCCCAAAGACAGTAGACGGACTCTTAAGAAAAGTATAGTTTGATATACAGCTACACTTCGCACGATGTGGGAATGAAGGAGTATGATACCTCACAGAAGACAGTTTTACAATAAACAAAGATACAGATGGCAACAAAAAAATTTAACCAGCATACAAAAAAAACACAAAGAACATTATGATGTTACAAAACATTTGCTAAGAGGATTCATGTTTGAAAACTGCACAGACCCTTTATGTCCTGTAAAAAGTTTCAAAAAATACTTACAAAAAAGGCCACCTAATGCAAAACAACTGTTCATCCACCCAAAAAAACATCCACAACATGCACTTGACAAAATGGATACATCGTACACAACACAACCGATGGGAATAAATTATCTTGCAAACATGTTACCACAAATCTGCAAACAAGCAAACCTATCAAAGAGGTACACAAACCACTCCTTAAGAGCAACAGCAGTAACATTACTGTCACAATCGGGGATGGAAGCATGACAAATAATGAGTGTGACAGGACATAAAAGTGAAAAATCACTATGATCGTATTATCAACCATCAGTAGACGAATTTAAAACATGGGGAAAAATAATATCTGGAACACAAGAAACACCAAAAAATCCAATACATGAAGACAATATCAATAGTACAACAGACAACGGACAAAGAAAAAAAAATGAAAGTCCATAACACAAAACATCCATACCTGGAAAATGAATCAGAAAAACCACAAGACAAACAACAGATTATAAACTATGGAACAATAAACATCTACAACATAGAAACCCAACAAAATAAGTAAGTAAAGTCTAAATTTATGCTAAAACCATATATATATATATATATATATATATATATATATATATATAAATACACACACACAGATAGATAGGATGCAATATATAAACATAAAGTTAACTGTAAACACAATTTCTCATTACAGATACTACACTAAGAAGAACTTGAGCCAACATATGAGCATAGACAACCATCAAGGCAGAACCAATGCAGAAACATAAATGAAACTACAACATGAAGACATACCAAAAGCTTTACAACTATATCTACTTATATAATTATTTCCTAACATTTCTTGAAAAATTAAAAAATAACTTGTATTTAAATTAAAACAGAAATAAACAATAAACACAAACTGAAAGTGTGGACTATTTTATCTCACAAAAAGTGGAAGAATACAAAGGAAAGCAAACAAAAACCTAAATAACAACAACACAAAGATAATACAAAAGAAACTAGCACCATTGTGTAATAGCAATAACCCATGGCTGGGTGTGGATAATGCTGGATTTACCCACGGTTGGCTTTGTTTGGTCACTCGGGCTTTGCCCTCGTGACCAAACCACGCCAACCGTGTGTAAATCCAGCATTACCCACACCCAGCCATGAGTTATTGCTATATTATACCATGATCCCCCCAAAACGTGCACGCTGATTGGCCAGCGTGCCCGTTGTAAATCGAGTTATACTAATGGAAAAGGTCCGTCGCCCGGACTTTTTCCATTAGTATAACTCTTTAAACACTGTCTGCTATGTTAAATGGGTTTAACATGGCGAGACAGCTTTAAAATAAGCAACGGAGATCTCCGTTGCTTATTTTAAAACTGTCGCCATGTTAAACCCATTTAACATATGTTAAATGAGTTTAACATAGCGAGACAAAACAAAAATAAGCAAGATGTCCGTTTATTTTAAAACTGTCTCGCTATGTTAAACTCATTTAACATAAAACAGCGAGATCTTGCTTTCTCCGTTGCTTTTAGCTCTGATGTACTGCGCAGGCGCCGCGTACATCAGAACTGCCGCTGCCAAGACATCTGCGGAAGGGCAGTAAACAGGCATTATACTATGCCATTATTTAAGAAAAGTAATAGTTTCTTTTCTTAAATAATGTCAGTAATATAATAGTGTGGGTCCTCGGGACCACGCCAACCCACCCAATTGCTATATTATACCATGACCCCCAAAGCTGATTGACCAGCGTATCTAATGGAAAAACTTCGACTTTTCCATTAGTATAACTCTACTTTTAACAAACACTGTCTTGCTATGTTAAATGGGTTTAACATAGCGAAACAGTTTAAAAAAGCAACGGAGATCTCTTTTGCTTGTTTTTTAACTGTCTCTTGCTATGCTAAACCCATTTAACATAGCGACAGGTTTTGTGGTAAAAAACCGATGTCCTTCAAGAATGCAACTGCAGTCATAACATATGGGTTGTCCTGCCTCAGGCAGCCCTCGGTCGGCAATTCCAAAGTCTGGGTCCGGCGTCGGCCGTCACCTCCTCTCCGGCCACAACGGCTGGAGTATAAAGGCATCGGCCGACGCCATCTTCTTCAGTCTTTCTTGCAGCGCGGTGCCGAAGCAGAAGCAGTTCGCAAGTGCTGGTCGGTCAGCTCCTGTGTTTCAGTACCGAAGTCATCTAAAAGCTAAGTACCCCGTTGGGGAACATTTATTCTTGCCTCAGCCGATGTCAGAACAAATTGAGAAAGTTAATAATTGTTTGTCTTGTGGTAAACAAATACCTCATAAGGACTTCCATTCTCTCTGCCTTCCTTGCCTGGGCCCAGACCACGACGTCTCGGCCTGTGCTGCCTGTGCCTGCTTTAATAAGCACACTCTCAGGCCGGGCAGAATTTGCCGAGACTTCTTCGTGAATCTTTGCGTATAATATATCATGCCGTCGGATCAACCGACAACCCAATCTGCTAAAAACGCTAGGGACCGGGACCGACATCCTCGGCCCGTCCACTACTGATGTTACTCCTAAACCCTGTGCTAGCTCCGGTCCCTTCGGAGTGGTAAATCTACCACTCCAGGCCGACGACACAGAGTTAACACGACCTTCGGTCTCGGAGATCTCTCCGGTGCGGTTGTTGATTTTCCTCCAGAAACCGTTCTGGATCTACCCGACACCATTCCTGTGGACAAGGTAACGCCTGCGCACGTGGGGCTGCTAGGCCTCCTGTATCCATGTCCATCAAGGCTTTTGCACGTGCTAAGGCCGCCAGTCAGGCCAAGGCCCATCCTAAATCTGCCCAGGCCCCTTCATCTGATAAGCAGATCATGTCTCTGGCTGCAGATCTTATTTCCCTTATCAGGGTGTCTTAGCCTCATCCGGACAGAGGTTCTCAGCCACCTGCAGAGAAAAGGCCTAGAACTGAGCAGGCGGACAACCTCTCCTCGGATGAAGCCTCTGGGGATTCTGAGCATTCTGATACTCAAGAAGAACCCTTCCAGGCCTACGAGGACTCTGATGCTGAGGAATCAATTCCCTCTGCCTCCCCTCCAGAGGATTTCTCATTTGGGGAAGTCCTGCATTCCATGAGGGAACATTTTCAATGGCAGGGTCAGGAATTCTCTGACTCCAGGAAAAGGCTTTGAACTTTCCTCAAGCTTCCCCAGCACAGACCTTTGGCTATCCCTCCAGTTATGGATGTTTTGGATGATGTTTTCTCTGACTCCAGTGCCAACCCTGATTCTCTTCCTCCTGCTCCTGTCAAGCCGGACAGATATTATAGGGTCCCTGACACTCACAACCACCTTTTTAAGGCCCACTCTGTGGATCTAGAAACTATTTCACAGGGCCCCAAGGGAGTGGCTTCCTCCTCTGCCAAAAACCCTCTGCCAGCTGACAGAGAAGCAAGGTCCCTGGAGAGATGGGGTAAAAAAGTATATACCTCTACTACCTTAGCCATGAGGTCTCTTAACTGCCTTTTTCACATGTTTCAGTACCAAGATTTCTCCTGGATGATTTACAGAAAAAGTTAGCCTCTCCTGAGCCTATTGATAAAAAGGCACTGCAGGATCATATACATAACACTCAGCAGGTTAATAACCATTTTCTGCAGTGTGGTTGATGCACTGGAAGCTTCATGTAGGGCAGCTATATGACTGGCTGTGATCACGTGGAGCATGCTTGGTTTGAAGGATCGGTCTTTGCCTGACCAGGTTAAGTTAAGTTTACTACTGCAGGTTAATAACCATTTTCTGCGTGGTGGTTTTATGATGCACTGAAGCTTCATGTAGGGCCCTCAGCTGACTGGGGATACGTAGACATGGTTGTTGTTGAAGGATTCTTGCCTGACCAGGTTAAAGTAAAGTTACTGATGCATGCACCTTTGGAAAAACAAAAGCTTTTTGTGCTACTGCACAAGATGTATTGAAATCCATAGAGGAAAAAGCAAAGTCAGTACAGACAGTCAAGGATTTCCTTTAGGTTCAGCCACCCAGATTCAGCAGAAACTGGCCCTCAAAGAATTGGTCCTTCCCCGGCTCTGACAAGTTTCAAAGGGGAAAAAGCAGGCGTGCCGGGGTAGAGGGCAATACCGAGGATCTTACAGGGGCCGCCACTGGCAACCTCCAAATCAAAGAAGTGGCGCAGACAGTTCAGCTGCAACACAAGGACAATCACAATGACTTCCCTTTCGTACTGCCTACAAAGGTTCAAAGAAGCACCTTTGACAATGACTTCTTTCCTTCGTTTCGCCTATTTTGGCCAAAGGTTCAAGAGAAGCACCTTTGGTAGGAAAAATTAGCCTTATTCTCACAAAACTGGCATATCTTAACCAAAGACAACTGGATTCTGGATTTGATAGACAAAGGTTACAGATTCCACTTCCACACATTACCAATAAAACAAGGCATGCCAAACCTGCCACATCATCAAAGGGCAGAGGCACTCACTCAAGTTTCCAAGCTATTAAGTATAAAAGCAATAGAAAGGGTTCCTCCTCAGGAGCAAGGCCAGGGATTTTATTCAAGACTGTTCCTTGTTCCAAGAAAAGAAAACAAATGGAGACCCATACTGGACTTGTCAAATTTAAACACTTTCCTCATTGTGCCAAAGTTCAAAATGCTGATGTTGCAGCAACTTCTTCCATGCTGGGCAAGGGTCTTGGCTGGTCACTCTGGACCTCAAGGAGGCATACCTGCATGTCCCTATCAGACAAAGCTGCAGAAGATACCTCAGATTTCTTGCAGGGACAGAGCATTATCAATTCTCAGCATTGCCGTTTGGCTTATCTACACTGTCTTGCTATGTTAAATGGGTTTAACATGGCGAGACAGCTTTAAAAATAAGCAACGGAGATCTCTGTTGCTTATTTTAAAACTGTCTCGCTATGCTAAACCCATTTAACATAACAAATTTAAAAGCAACGGAGAAAGCAAGATCTCCGTTGCTTTTTCTATTCGCTATGTTAAATGGGTTTAACATAGCGAGACTGCTTTAAAATAAGCAACGGACATCTCCGTTGCTTATTTTAAAACTGTCTCGCTACGTTAAACCCATTTAACATAGCGAAAACAGTAAAAAAAAAGCAACGGAGATCTTGCTTTCTCCGATGTCCTTCAAGAATGCAACTGCAGTCATAACATATGGGTTGTCCTGCCTCAGGCAGCCCTCGGTCGGCCGAATTCCAAAGTCTGGGTCCGGCGTCGGCCGGTGTCACCTCCTCTCCGACGTCACAACGGCTGGAGTATAAAGGCATCGGCCGACGCCATCTTCTTCAGTCTTTCTTGCCGCGCGGTGCCCGAAGCAGAAGCAGTTCGCAAGTGCTGGTCGGTCAGCTCCTGTGTTTTCAGTACCGAAGTCATCTAAAAGCTAAGTAACCCGTTGGGGAACATTTATTCTTGCCTCAGCCGATGTCAGAACAAATTGAGAAAGTTAATAATTGTTTGTCTTGTGGTAAACAAATACCTCATAAGGACTTCCATTCTCTCTGCCTTCCTTGCCTGGGCCCAGACCACGACGTCTCGGCCTGTGCTGCCTGTGCCTGCTTTAATAAGCACACTCTCAGGCGCCGGGCAGAATTTGCCGAGGACTTCTTCGGTGAATCTTTTGCGTATAATATATCATGCCGTCGGATCAACCGACAACCCAATCTGCTAAAAAACGCAAGGACCGGGACCGACATCCTCGGCCCGCGTCCACTACTGATGTTACTCCTAAACCCTGTGCTAGCGCTCCGGTCCCTTCGGAAGTGGTAAATCTACCACTCCAGGCCGACGACACAGAGTTAACACGACCTTCGGTCTCGGAGATCTCTCCGGTGCCGGTTGTTGATTTTCCTCCAGAAACCGAAGTTCTGGATCTACCCGACACCATTCCTGTGGACAAGGTAACGCCTGCACGTGGGGCTGCTAGGCCTCCTGTATCCATGTCCATCAAGGCCTTTGCACGTGCTAAGGCCGCCAGTCAGGCCAAGGCCCATCCTAAACCTGCCCAGGCCCCTTCATCTGATAAGCAGATCATGTCTCTGGCTGCAGATCTTATTTCCCTTATCAGGGGGTCTTAGCCTCATCCGGACAGGGGTTCTCAGCCACCTGCAGAGAAAAGGCCTAGAACTGAGCAGGCGGACGACCTCTCCTCGGATGAAGCCTCTGGGGATTCTGAGCATTCTGATACTCAAGAAGAACCCTTCCAGGCCTACGAGGACTCTGATGCTGAGGAATCAATTCCCTCTGCCTCCCCTCCAGAGGATTTCTCATTTGAAGTCCTGCATTCCATGAGGGAACATTTTCAATGGCAGGGTCAGGAATTCTCTGACTCCAGGAAAAGGCTTTGAACTTTCCTCAAGCTTCCCAGCACAGACCTTTGGCTATCCCTCCAGTTATGGATGTTTTGGATGATGTTTTCTCTGACTCCAGTGCCAACCCTGATTCTCTTCCTCCTGCTCCTGTCAAGCCGGACAGATATTATAGGGTCCCTGACACTCACAACCACCTTTTTAAGGCCCACTCTGTGGATCTAGAAACTATTTCACAGGGCCCCAAGGAGTGGCTTCCTCCTCTGCCAAAAACCCTCTGCCAGCTGACAGAGAAGCAAGGTCCCTGGAGAGATGGGGTAAAAAAGTATATACCTCTACTACCTTAGTCATGAGGTCTCTTAACTGCCTTTTTCACATGTTTCAGTACCAAGATTTCTCCTGGATGATTTACAGAAAAAGTTAGCCTCTCCTGAGCCTATTGATAAAAAGGCACTGCAGGATCATATACATAACACTCAGCAGGTTAATAACCATTTTCTGCAGTGTGGTTATGATGCACTGGAAGCTTCATGTAGGGCAGCTATGACTGGGGCTGTGATACGTAGACATGCTTGGTTGAAGGATCAGTCTTTGCCTGACCAGGTTAAAGTAAAGTTACTGGATGCACCTTTGGAAAAACAAAAGCTTTTTGGTGCTACTGCACAAGATGTATTGAAATCCATAGAGGAAAAAGCAAAGTCAGTACAGACAGTCAAGGATTTCCTTTAGGTTCAGCCACCCAGATTCAGCAGAAACTGGCCCTCAAAGAATTGGTCCTTCCCCGGCTCTGACAAGTTTCAAAGGGGAAAAAGCAGACGTGCCCGGGGTAGAGGGCAATACCGAGGATCTTACAGGGGCCGCCACTGGCAACCTCCAAATCAAAGAAGTGGCGCAGACAGTTCAGCTGCAACACAAGGACAATCACAATGACTTCCCTTTCGTACTGCCTACAAAGGTTCAAAGAGAAGCACCTTTGACAATGACTTCCCTTTCGTACCGCCTACAAAGGTTCAAAGAGAAGCACCTTTGGGCGGAAAAATTAGCCTTATTCTCACAAAACTGGCATATCTTAACCAAAGACAACTGGATTCTGGATTTGATAGACAAAGGTTACAGATTCCACTTCCACACATTACCAATAAAACAAGGCATGCCAAACCTGCCACATCATCAAAGGGCAGAGGCACTCACTCAAGTTTCCAAGCTATTAAGTATAAAAGCAATAGAAAGGGTTCCTCCTCAGGAGCAAGGCCAGGGATTTTATTCAAGACTGTTCCTTGTTCCAAGAAAAGAAAACAAATGGAGACCCATACTGGACTTGTCAAATTTAAACACTTTCCTCATTGTGCCAAAGTTCAAAATGCTGATGTTGCAGCAACTTCTTCCCATGCTGGGCAAGGGGTCTTGGCTGGTCACTCTGGACCTCAAGGAGGCATACCTGCATGTCCCTATCAGACAAAGCTGCAGAAGATACCTCAGATTTCTTGCAGGGACAGAGCATTATCAATTCTCAGCATTGCCGTTTGGCTTATCTACTGCGCCCAGAGTGTTCACGAAATGCCTGGCATCAGTAGTGGCACACTGCAGACAGCAGGGGATTCAAATATACCCCTACTTGGACGACTGCCTCATACAAGCAGACAACAAACAAACCTTAAAAGGGAATTTGGACTGTCATGCATCTACTGCAGGCCTTGGGATACACAGTCAACATTCAGAAGTCAAAATTACTACTATCCCAACAGATTACATTCCTAGGAGCCAAACTGGACACGGAAACCCAAATGGCCTACCTCACAGAGGAAAAACAGCAGCATTTACCAGAGTACTTCAAAGGCCTAGCAAAGCTTTCCCAGCTGACTGCAAGGAAAATCCTGCAGGCCCTGGGTTTCATGGCATCTTGCATCCTTCTGATACCTTTGGCAAGACTTCATATGAGAAAGCTGCAATGGTATTTAAAAAACTTATGGTCTCAACACAGCAACAGCCTAGAGGACATAATTCCACTTATTCCATGTCTACAGAAGGAATTTCTATGGTGGGCTCAAGCCAGTCAACTAAACAAAGGCATGTCTTTCAACAGACCTCAAGCAGGCCAAATGATTACAACAGACGCCTCGGACCAAGGATGGGGGGCGCACATGGAGGGCAGATGCATTCAAGGTCTATGGACGCCAAAGGAAAGGCATCTGCACATAAACCAAAAGGAGATGTTGGCAGTGATACATGCCATCGAGATTTTCGAAAAATCACTACAACAAGGACATTTGCTAATAAGGACAGACAACACCACTGTCATGTGGTACATAAACAAGCAGGGAGGCATTCATTCTTATCCCCTCTGCAGACCAACAATGCTTCTCTGGGAAAAATCCCTGAGCCCGAAGATACACTTACAATCCCAGTTTGTACCAGGCAAGGACAATGTACTGGCGGACAATCTGAGCAGAAATTTCATGGATCCACACGAATGGATGCTGCACCCTCACATTTTCTCTCAACTGACAAGGACATGGGGAAGACCGGACATAGATCTCTTTGCTTCCCACTTAAATCATCACCTGGAAAAGTTCTGCACAAGGACTCACCACCCTCTAGCTTGGAAAACGGATGCTCTCTCCTTCAGCTGGAATTCTCTAAAAATTTATGCATTCCCTCCCCTGCCTCTGCTGACCAAGGTGATACTGAAAATCAAAGCAGAACAACCAACAGGCATCTTGATAGCTCCAGACTCGCCCAGGCAACACTGGTACCCATTGCTATTGACCATAACTCGGACCAAACCATGGCCTCTGACCCTATGGCCTCTGCTCCTAACGCAACACAATTGCAGGACTGTACATCAAGACCTGAAAACATTGCATCTGACAGCCTGGAGGCTAACATGACTTCAACACCTAACTCTCTTTCCAAATCTGTTCAAGAGATCTTGCTGGAAGCACGCAGACCTTCCACCAGAAAAACTTATTCAGCCAAGTGGAAGAGATTCAGCATCTGGAATGCCAAAAGGGGTCAGGACACAGCATTACTGAGTATACCTCAGATATTAGAATACTTGGCAGAACTATTTCATACTGGACTCTCATACTCCTCAATAAAGATCCATGCCTCAGCAATCTCCGCAAAATACAACTGTGACCCTCCAGTGTTTTCGCATCCTCTGCTAAGGCAGTTTCTAAGAGGGATAAAGAATATCAAACCTCTCAGAAAACAGCCAGTACTTGCATGGGACCTCAACTACGTGTTGGAAAAACTAACTCTTCCTCCATTTGAGCCAGCAGCAACCTCAGAAATGCAATTTCTATCATGGAAGACGGCCTTCTTACTGGCAGTCACTTCTGCAAGAAGAGTTTCGGAGAAACAGGCACTCATGGCAGTGCCCCCCTTCCTCATTTTTCATCAAGACAGAGTCTCTCTAAGAACCAATCCTACATTCATGCCAAAAGTTATTTCTAGGGTGTCTCTAAATCAAGCTATTCATCTACCTACATTCTTCCCCAATTCTCAAAATAGGGGGGAAAAACTTCTGCATACTTTGGACATACACAGACAACTACGCTACTACTTGGACAGAACTAAGGCCACCAGAAAGTCTGACCAGCTGTTTGTAGCCTATGCTGCTGGAGTACAAGGAAAGGCAATCTCCAAACAAACAATTTCAAAATGGATTGGACATTGCATCAGATTTTGCTATTCTTTTCATGGAAAAGGTGTGCCAGCCAATATTAGGCCATACTCCACCAGAGCTATAGCCACTTCCACAGCTTTCCTAAGAGGAGTGGCAACAAAGGACATTTTAGAAGCTGCTACATGGAGCTCCGTGCATACATTTACCAAGCACTACCACCTGCCCTTATACTCCAGATCCCGAGCAGGCTTTGCTTCGCAGTCCTGCAGGGATTTTAGCTACACCATCCTTATCATAGTTCCATCCACCCCCAGCTTGGCTATGGTATTCAACCCATATGTTATGACTGCAGTTGCATTCTTGAAGGACATAGTACAGTTTTGTACCTACCATAAATGTAGATGTCCGATAGATATGCAACTGCAGTAGATTTTCCCTCCCTCCTACCCCTCTGTATCCTTCTTTTTGGGTCCCTACCCCTTTTCCCTTCAGCTGGGGGTATCTCCTATGGTGTATCTGTTTATTACTGTTGTGCATGTTTGGAATTGTTTTTTATCCATTTACCAAATTTAGCCTTCCTAAGAGGGCACCTGACATCTGGGGCAAGAAACACTGAAGAAGATGGCGTCGGCCGATGCCTTTATACTCCAGCCGTTGTGACGTCGGAGAGGAGGCGACACCAGCCGACGCCGGACCCAGACTTTGGAATTCGGCCGACCGAGGGCTGCCTGAGGCAGGACAACCCATATGTTATGACTGCAGTTGCATATCTATCGGACATCTACATTTATGGTAGGTACAAAACTGTACTTTGCTTTTGCCCACAGCTCTGATGTACTGCGAAGGCGCGCAGTACATCAGAACTGCCGCGGATACCAGACATCTGCGGAAGGGCAGTAAACAGGCATTATACTATGCCATTATTTAAGAAAAGTAATAGTTTCTTTTCTTAAATAATGTCATGGTATAATAGCAATAACCCACTTCTGGTGGGTAATGCTGTATTTACACGGTTGGCTTTGTTTGGTCCCTCGGGCCTGGGACCAAACCATGCCAACCGTGGGTAAATCCAGCATTACCCACACCCAGGCGTGGGTTATTGCTATATTATATGTAGCTGCCAAATGCAAAATGTATCCTAAATCAGAATGTATGGTGTTTGCTTATGTTAATGTACATGTTTCATGTGGAGTTTTTCTCCCTGGGCCTCCGCTGTAAAAGGACTTGTGTCCAGTCGGACTTTCCCGGTAATCAAATGTAAAGTAAATAAAATAAATAAGTGTATCACTGTTTATATGGCTGCTTTAACAGTTCTTGCTTGCATGCACAAGCTATCCCCATGTATATTATTAACATTGGCAGATGAGGCTATCAGCCTCCATGACAAAGCTTCTTTAGACAAACACCCCAACTAAACTTTTGAATTAAATGGCTAAAATTATTCCATCATGGTATATATGATTTTACCACTTACAAATTGTAACTGCAGGAAATGAGTAAGTAGTAGAATTCACCTCAGATGTAAAGAAGTTGAGCATGGGCATGTAAAGTAATTAAAAATAAATTAAGACACAGGAAATCTAAAATCTTTGTTCAGTTCTGCATTTTTTCACATTTCCAAAAAAAAAACGATGATACCCTTTAATGTTTCTTTGTAACTGATAACATAAAGGTGAATGTTTTTCTTATGGTTTGTGATTTCTTTTAGAAATATGAGTTACAGCATAGGATTTTTTTAATACTAAAATGTCTTGTTTTGGTGGTTTACATATTGACTTCCATACTCTTTTCATGTTTGTGTTACAGATAGAAGAACGTGCTATTCAAGACTTGCTGAAGCATTATGAAGCTTTGGATAATCCTGATGAATTCATTCATGTCGAACGAGCACCACAGGGGCCTTTAGCAGCCCCAATGTGGAACAGACAAAGACTTCAGTCATGTTAAAATTAAAGAATCTCTGTAAATGTCACTGTTTCCAAATTGCACAATTTGTTTTTGTCAAAACATATCCCTTTATGGGTTTACAGCAGCACATAATTCTGATGCAGTTGTTTACAATATTCAGGCTGTTTGCTACTACTTGAAAAGTGAGAAGTGCTCTTAGAAAGGTTTTAGCATTTATAAAAATTGTCACTTTCTCAGCAGAAAGTTAATCATTACGTTATTGTCATAATACTTGTTGAATCAGCAGTCCGTAGATTTAGACAGACATTAATATACATTTGCTTGTACACATCTTTCTTGACAGCCGAGGTTGACTGTTTTCTTCATCTGTAATGCTAAATTGTCTCTTCTGAAGTTTCAGAATTTTCATGGAGGCAAAGCAAAGCATATGAATTTTTATTTATTTATTTTTACTCAAGCCAGATTGTGTTGCTGATGGTTGATGTTGCTCTCATTTGCAGTGCTCAGACATGATTACAAGCAGACTGTTGTGACTGAAGAATCGTTTGTCATGGACTAAGTTTCAGCAACAAAGTTTTGTTATAGGTTTTTCTGAATGGCACTATTTTATGTTTGTATTTGTTATGATTTTCTGTATTTAGAGTATGTTTTCTGAGTAAGAATTGCATCATAGTACTGGTTGTTGAAGAGTTCCTGTTTTTTTTTTTTCATGTATGTTAGTAAAAGGGCTTGTTAAGTGCTAACAAAGCTTTCAGACATGATTGGCCAAAAAAAAAGATAAAAACTGACTACACAAGAGGTGAATGATGTGGTTTTAGAATTGCACCAAAATGAAGCATAATAAAATATATAAGAAGTAGTAAACATTTTCTGTATCCATCGTTTCATGAAACAGAATCCTTTCCTTAGATGTTATGAAATGCTGTCATGCTTATGTTTTATTTGTTAATTGAGTAGTGGGCTATTTTTTGAGAACCCTTTTCAACCACAACCTGGGCTGAAGGCAGAAAAAGCATGAGCAACAGCATATATCTCTCTTGCACAATAGAAATGCAAAGCAGATCAGAGAGGTCTGAATAAAAAAAAGTCATTGGTAATGCCTAAAGACACCAGATCTTCAGTGTTACACTGCTGACAGTGTTCTAATGTGTACTACAGATAAGACAGCAAGAGTCTTACAGAGAAGGATGAAAAGACCCAAAGTCTTTTTCAATCTGGGTTCTTACTGAGTCAGTGTACTAGGACTTCATTGACTTCTTAGGGCTGCCTGTCTGGTGTTTCATCCTCCAGTGAGAATAACGGCTTACACATGATAGCTACTTGTGCTTGGGTTCCCCAGAAGGGATTAGTGTGCCTTCCTTTGATTGGACAGCTTTGTCATGGGAGTTGCTTGGATTTTGATTGACCAGTTTCTGTTAGGGCATTGACATGCAGACTTTAAATACCCAAATGTTTCCTCAGTTCAGTGTGCTATTGCTCTCTGAAGCATTGTTAATTCTATTGGGCAACCATTATAAGAGCCTAGTCTACAATAGTAAAGGCAACCACTACATCCTTGTAGGTCATATAAATTTCACTGCCTTTTCTGTCTCAACTTAGTTGTACCATTATGGCAGATTTTACTATTGCCTTGTTACATACAGTACAAGTTGTCTCCTTATTAACTTGCTGATTGCATATGACCTGATTTCTTGAAAAGTAGCTTTGCTAGTCTGCTGACTTTAGTGTTATTGTATGTAAGTAATATTGCACTGTAGTGCCTTGTTGCTGTTGTATTATTATTCATCGGTGAGAGTAGCTAAAGTTAAACTGCACCTTTGCTTTGGTAATACTATTTCAGGTAATTTTGCACTCTTGCCAGTTTCTGATACTAGGTAGATGTAAGCCAGATTAACTTATCTCAGTTGTTGATTACACTTTGTGATCTGTAGTGTTGTCACTTTTGCTAATAGCTGTACTGTTACTGCATTGTAACTGTTTGCTTTGCATCTACTTCATTTGCAGCTAGTCATTTAGAATTTCTGTAGCTATTGAGCTACGGTTATTGCACCTGGAGCCATTGGGTTTAGACATCTGTATGCTTGTTGCTGCTACTCATTAGGTAGAGACCAAAGTAACCTCTTATTTCAGCTTCTGATTGCACTTGACCATCCTTTTGATCATTGCTGCTGTTGCATTACTGCTTGTAATGATTATTCCACTGTTATGGAAATTGGAACTATTGTTAGGTTGCTTCACTTGAAATTATTGGGTAAAACTGTATGATTTAATTTTGCCACTTGTTACTGATTACTTTATTGCTACTACATTGCTGGAACTTTTACAGTTTTTGCACTTACTAATACTACCACTTTTACTAATTGTGGCCATAGTCTGATAGTTGTAATGGACTCTGGATACATCTCATTCTTGAATCTTTCAGCTGCATCCCAGGAAGCGGCATGCAGGAATGATCTGCATCGAGCTTGTTTTGCATGTGTCTGAGTCAGAACAGAGAGTGGCCTTGCATGATATTTTGCCATCACCCAGAATGATGCCAAGATTCAAAGACTGAGATATTGACAATATACTTGTATTATAGAGAGATCTAGTAAGTGTCAGTTTGGGACGAAATCCCTGACAAGCCTTTTTGCTTTGCCAGGGATAGGCTGCCCCTGTCCTACCATGGCTGTCAGATACAGGATAAATACTTCTTTATCACTGTAGTGCCTTTTTAAGGTAGAGTGCATGTACTGGACATTCCGGTCTTGTAAAATCTAATTTGGAAAACCTTAAAATGGATCTGCTCAACTGCTCAGATTCATGAAAACTGATATCTGAACTTGTGGCTCTCCTGCAACTTGAACACACACATATGTGTGTACTTATGTGGTTCAAAGTAAAGAGTGTGCTCTCACTGTTGTTCAGGTTTAACACCTATCATTGTTTCTTTCCTCCAAATATATTCATTAGGCAGCACACAGCAAATCACCCTAAACTAACACTTCGTAGCTGGCTGTAGAATATTCTTTGTCCCTTGCTACCCATGATAGCGGTCTTAATGCCTTAGCCAAAAGTCCCCATTAATATCACTTCCTTTATATTGGGAAATGCAACTATCCTTCAGTAAATTGTCTGTCCCACATTACCAGTGGTCTGCATACCCTGTATTTTCTTGACCTTATAAAACACTAACTCCCTTGCACAAATAATTAACCATCCTGCTGGGGGGAGAGTGGCTCAAATGCTCTCAATCTTATCCTCACAAATATGGCCCTGTCTGACAGACCACCATGTATTGTCTTCTATTTATAAATCAAACCATAAGTTAATGCCATTTTCATTTAAACTTGGTAATTACCTCTGTGTTTTGGGATTTGTCAAAAGCAAACGTTCTTCAGTTACTAGTTACTTGATTACTTAAATAAATTCTGCTGTAATCTTCCTGTAATAGACCACGTTGCCAAAACCATTGCCTGTGCCTCAGACTTTTACTATCATTTAAATAGATGTATTGATAAGGCAGTCCCTATTCACAGCAAGTATAAAGAGAACTTTAAACACAGCCCCTTGTTGTGGAATACCCTTATACATAAACAGTGTAATTCACACATACATGAAATTTCATTCTAACCACCTTAGTAACACACAAGCAAACTAGCAGAGAGCTTAAAAGTACTTTTAAAAAGCATAAAGCTGAATATGAATGTAAAATAGCAATAGTGCAAATTTTACTCCACCCTCCTCCCAAGTTCCATATTTCTAGTCACATCTTATAATTACTGTGGAATAATTACTGTCAGCCCTTTCAAAAGCTAAGAAGAAATCATCTATGGACCTTGATAATATACCAGATTACCCAATTAATATCAAATATAAGCTGTCTGAACCTTTAACTTATTTCATCTAAGCCTCTCTGCTGATTACATTCTCAAAGACTGGAAAATAACCATTGTAATACCATTACACAAGGGTGACCCAGCCAAAGTTCCTATATATCTATTGTTCTGATGAGCGTAATATTTTGGAATTTATTTTCTCAGATTTCATAAATCAGGACATTGAAAAATCTGTTAACCCTGGGCCCAGTTTTGCTTTATCAAACAAAGGTCCTACCAAAGATGCCACTGAAGCTGTGGATAGTGGTTATATTGTGCATACAGCATATTTGACCTGGCTAAGACCTTTGACACTACTCTTCATGTGGACAATATTAGCATACTTGTAGATCTATCAATTCACATGATGTACAGCATATATGTAACTGGATTTCCGGCACAACTCGTGCTTAGAGTTGCATGTGTCACTTCTGAAAGCAAAAGAGCTATAGGTGGTTTACCACAAGATACATTGTTGAATACAAAACAGCTACCAGTAGTATACCACAAGGCTAAATGTTGGGCTGTCTAGCAGTTATCTCTCAGCCGTTCAAGCCGACACTCCTTGTTTAATTAATAACTTGTTAATTGGGTGGTGATAATCCTTCCTGTGCTGATTCACAATTGTTGCAACATGGGTTGATTGATAGCAGTTGGTGCAACAACTGTAAGTTGGATGTTATTTGTCCCTCCACTGGCTCTCACAGTTCCTCTACTATGGTTTAGACAGTGGTAACTGTTAGTGCGAGGACAGTGTTCTAAAACTAAATGTAAAAAAATGCAATATAAGCACTTTTGGTAAACAGGACATTTCTATGTTATATAGATGACATTCCTCTCAAATCAGAGACTATCCCATCTCTGTAGCAGTTCACAAGTCCTTGTATCTGCCTCATATCCCATAGGCATCTCCCCTTGTTCAAGGAAATGTAATTCCCCTTTAGTCATCTATCATAAGGTCATTTATTGACCATTATGCCACTTTGGCATTTATCTAAAAATATCACTCTGCTTGAGGGACCTCAGTGATTCCTAATTTAAAAAAAATAATAATTTGCTCAAGACACTGTTACTTGAACAGAGTGAAAGGCTTCTCCTTGTACTTGATCTGTTGTAGATCCTCTTTGCTGATCTGTGTCTAGCCATGAAAGATCTCCTTGATCTAATATTCCTTTACAGAGCAAATGTTTTTCCAGTATCCAGTTAAGGGGTTTAAACCTTCAACAGATAAGACACAGTGGTGTGATAAATTCAAGTCACCACGTATCTTGCATCTGTAGAACAGGCTTCCACTATGTCATGTAGACTGGCACTCTTGCCACCTTCAGGGTAAACCTACATAATTTGAAGGGCACTCTCAACTTATCCTCCAGTCTATACTGTGCTCTGAGGTTAACAGAGACCAGGTTGAAGGCCTGGATGTTGACTAGAGAGAAAGTACAACAGTTCAAGGAATTACTGAGTGCTCTTGAACCCAAAGAAGAAGAAAAGAAATATGTGGAGTTGAAAAAGAATGGCAGTGCCTCAAAACAGCATGTGTCAGGACTACAGAACAGACGTGGCTGAGCCAGATATGGAAATAAGTACATAAAGAATGATGGTGGGAAAGCAGAAATCCAGAAACTCATGAAAAGAAAGGAGTGTGGGATAAAGTAGGACATGGAAAAGATGGACCTGGATAGGAAGGAATACTGGTTGGCTAACAGGCTAAGAAAGGAGTTGCAATAACAAAGAATGGTATCATAGGCACTCCAGCTTCTGGAAACTGACTTCTGTACATGGCACAGAGAAGCTATATCAAGTTGTAAGGCAAAGACAGAAACATAAAGAAGATGGACACTAAGGATGCCAGCAACAACCTGCTTACCAGTGCACACATTAAGGGCAGATGGAAGGACTACTTCCAGCAGCTTCTGAATGAAGAAAACCCCACAGAAGTTGCATTGCACCAGACACAGCCTATGATGACAAATCAGAAGAAGATGGAATTGAGGTAGGAGGGGAAAACAGTGGAACAGGTTAACAGCTTCAAGTATCTGGGAGCGGTGGTTAAGGAGAAGGGAAGTCTGAATGAAGAGGTCAAAGCTTGAATCAGAGGGCTGCAGCCAACTGGCATAGTATGTTAGGTGTAGTGTATGACAGAAGAATGACAAAGAAGCTGAAAAGTAAGGTTTACAAAACAGTGGTGCAGTCAGTACTACTATATAGTAGAGAAACCTGAGCAGTAAAGGTAGAGTAGATGAGGAGGCTAGAGGTGATGGAAATGAAGTGCCTGAGATGGGTGTTAGATGCACTCCAAGGGACAGATGAAGAAATGAGGACACAAGCAGAAACTAAAGTAGTTCCAGTTGTAGAAAAGATCAAAGAGAATAGATTACAGTGGTTCAGGTACATGTGCAGAAAAGCAGAAGACAATCCGGTGAAAAAGGTTTGTGACAGACAGGAAGAAGGCAATAGGAAATGAGGCCAACAAAGAGGTGGATGAATAGTGTGAGAGAAGATCTGCGACAGTCAATCATCAGTGTCGAAGAAGGCAGGATTATGGTTTTGAATAAAGAGATGGTGACAGTTAACACAACACCCTGACCCCATGTAGAAAATGGGGAAAAGCGGGTTGATGATGATTATTCTCCCTCCTTGAGGTTGATGGGAGCTTTTGAAAATAACTTATTGAAAAGACTTAAAATTGTCTGTAGATTGATTGTACTTAATACTTGTGACTCTATAGAGCCATGACTGAACTACTAAAAGGTGAGCAAAATGCAGGCTTGTGGTATGAATGTTTCAGGAGTTCACAGAGCAGTGCTTTTATGTTGTGTCTTTATAGTTTGGTATTGCTTGCAGGTGTGTTTGAAGGGTAGTCTGTCATCATCACTGAAACAATGAAGTGAACAGGGAATAACACTCAACTGGGGTAGGTGTGGGGAAGAAGGGATAGAACAGTTGAGATTTATTGTATGAAAAACACAGGAGGGATGGAATTGAGCTTAGAAATGCCATGGGGAGGGAGGAAGACAGTGAGGAAGACTGAGAGTAGTGGCAGTGGAGGTTAAAGTGTTACATGTAGGAGGGGTAGGGACATGGGTCTGGAAGGAAAGGAAATGGGAAATAGAAGGGGGTTTTGGTGACTAGAAACTCAGTCACAAAAGAAATGAGAAGTCTAGGTAGGTGAGACTAGATTTCAGAGAAACTGGTTTCTGGACTTGGGCTGTGTGAAATGAAGACGATAGCCATCTTGATTACCAAGAAGAGAGAGAGGTACAATCATGTTGTGTATCAGATCCTTTAAAAGGTGCAACTGAGGTGGTAGTAAGCAGGACCAGTAAGGTGGCAGAAAGGTACCAGTACCAGGGGTTGGAGGTTGCATACTGAGAAGCATTACCTCTTCCAGTAGCCAGGACACAGAAGAATGAGAAGATTAAGTAATATGATCAGGTATAACTGTGGACAAAGAATCACTTAGGGTCCCCCATCTTACTATCTACTATTCTACATATTCGCTTATCAATCACCCTCTCCAGAACTTTCATAGTGTGTGACATGAATTTGATACCACTGTACTACCCACTGTTATGGATATCCCCTTTGTTTTTGTAGAATGGTACCAGTAAATTTTCTACAGTCATCTGGGATATGCTTTTCTCTCCCTACTGCTATCAGTATGCACCTGAGCAGTTTTTTCCTCCCATCTCACCCAACACCTTGATCATGTCTGCTGTGACCTCATCTGAGCTTGCTGCTTTCCCTGACTTCATTTTCCTTAGTGTTGTTCCTACTACTTCTAGGGTAGGCTCCTCCTCTTTTTTCATTGTAGGCTGTGTCTGGGGAAGTGCAGCTTCTGTGGGGTTTTCTTCATTCAGACGCTGATGCAAATACTACTAGCTGCCTTTGATGTCCTGTGCACTGGAGAGCAGATTGCTGCTGACATCCCTTATGAATGGTGTATATTTATTGAAATTTGTTTACTGGGAAAGTCCACTGGGTCAGGAACCCATTTTCAATGGAGGCCCAGGGAGTAAAGCACCACAAATTATTTGTACAAAGTACAAACAAACAAACACAGAATGTAGCATATTACAATAGGTATAAATATGTATGTATACAAAAATATAATACAGTACAATTCAGAATTTAAACAAAACATCTGCATACCAAAAGAAATAGTCTGGGCACACAAACGGCTAAAATGAAGAATTTAATATAAAAAGTTGATAAGTTTAAACACAAGCCCTTTCACCCTGACTCAATGCAGGACTTTTTCAAGTGAACATCTGCATAGTCGTATATGACAGAGTAGTTGCAAACAAATGGGATGCATTAAGACTAATGAATACACTAAGTTACACATATGTTAATTATATCAGTTTACACATGTACTGGTCAAGAAAGAGGTTTAAGGAGGCTTATTGCAGGAGAAAGAGGAGTTCATGAGGTAATTATTTTAAGCTTATTTGAAGGCTTTAAAGCAGTCAATTTGAGTTATGTGGGGGTGAGTAAGATGTTTCCTTAGTTTAGCAATGCCGTGGGAAAATAGACCTTGTCTTGATCTTTTATTGGGTTTGGTAACATTTAGTAGCTGTTTGCTGGAGGATCTGAGAGTTAGGGTTGGTGTATAAGTTTGAAGGATGGAGTGGAGAGGTGGGCAGCTGTTGGGATTAAAAAGTAGTTTGTGGGCTAGAGTCACTTTGGTATAATTGAGGTAGTGGGAAAATTCAAACCCGTTCAATTTTGAGATTGCTTGGCAATGATGAGTGCGGTTAGACTTGCCTGAGGCAAATTTGGCTATTTTGTAATAACAGGATGGGAGTTTATTACTGAGGGATGAATGAAGGTTGGTGAAGATGGCACTTCCATATAGAGAAGGGATAAATAAGGTACTGACCAGTTTTGTTCTGGTGTGGATGTCTAGGTATAGCTTACAGTGGTAAAGTTTGTCTAGTTTAAAACGAGTTTTCTTTATTGTATTATGAATATGAGCTTCAAAGGTGAGTTTATTGTAAATTGTGATACGCAATAATTTTGCTTTCTTCACAGTTTCAATTTCAGTATTATCTAGTGAAAAGATTTTGAAATCGGTAGCTGGAGGTTTTGTTGTGAAAAGTAAGAGTTTGTTTTGGGGGGATTTAACAATAGTGCATTATTTAACCAGGTTTCTATTGTTGTGAAGGCATTTTGTGTGGCTGTATGGAGATCTAAGAGGTTCTGGGAGGTGGCTATAATGGTAAAATTGTCTGCATATTGAATGAGTCTACCTTGTTGGGAAGCTTTGTGAAGATCATTGATGAATACATTAAAAAGTAGAGTCACTAAAATGAGGGACTTGAGGAACTCCTATATTATTTACTTGATACTCTGATAGTTCCTTTTGCCATTTGATAGATTGTTCCCTGTTACTTGGTTAGGAGGAGAACCAAGTAAGAGAACTGTGGGAGCAACCTAGCTTTGATAGTTGATTAAGCAATTTGATGTGAGACACTGTATCAAAAGCCTTTGATAGAGCCAGTAAAATTATTGAATTGGAGAGGCCAGCATCAATGGCTTTATTTACAGTATCAGTGAATGAGGGAAGGGCTGTAATAGTGTTGTGGGCAGGACAGAAACCATGTTGGGTGGGGGCAAGTAGGTCATTTTCAGAGCTATCTAAGGAGTTGTGTTTGTTCACATTTGTTTAGGATTTTTGATAAAGGGGAGAGTATAGAAATAGGCCAATAGTTGGAGAGGTCATGGGAAGTTCTACCTTTATGCAATGGAGTTATAATAAATTTCTTTCACAGATGTGGGACATAGTTTTCAGAAATGAAGTGATTTATCAGGGTGCTAACTGGATATGCTACTGCTTCTGCAACAAATTGTAAATATTCTGGAGGTAGCTTATCTACGGAAAGAGACCAAGGTTTTAGTTTGGTTAGGAGTTTAAGAGAGGGAGGTGCTGGTTGAATGTAAAGGAAGGTTGTATGAGTATTGGTAGTAGAATGTGAGGAAGGGAAGGTGGTGGTGTCAAGGAAGGAGTTATTTGTGTCCTGTGAGTTATTTGGTGAATCTTTGATTGTTTTTTTTCTATGGCAGTGATAAAGTGAGTTTTGAAGTTATGGGCAGTTTGTTGTGGGTTTTTACCAGGTGAGGAAGATGGGTTTTGTGAGGAACCCGGATTAAGTAGAGAGGAGACAGATTTCCAGAACTTATTTGGATTGTTTTTAAAGGTAGTTTGCTTAGAGGAAAAGTAATTTTTTGTCCTGTATGACTAGCTTCTTGGCTCTGTTTCTAAGTTGTTTGTAGTTAAGCTCGTTTTTTTTTTTTTTTTTGCCATTTTTTTCCATGTGTGATCTCTGTGATGGAGATGCTTGGTTTGTTTTGGTAACCAAGGGGAGTGGTTGAGTTTAGTTATTTTAGTTCAGATAGGGGCAAGGCTGTTAAGGGTTTCAAGAAAGAGTTTGCTAATGTAATATACGGCATCATCTAGGGGAAGAGTTTTTAGTGGGGCCCAGTTTTGTGCCTTCAGTATGTTTATGAAGATGGTCTTGTCAAAGTGGGTGAGATTCCCAGATGTTTTGTAGGAGTGTGTTCTGGTAATCTGGGTGCGAATTCTATAGGTATGTGCTGGTAGGTGGTCACTTAGTATGTTCGGTAGTGGTAGATGTTCTTCGTGTTTCACTGTTGCAGTCATCACATTTGGGTTATCCCTGATGGGGTAGCCCTCGGTTGGCCTGAATACCAGAGACTTAGTATTTCTGTGTCGTTGCTGTCACTTAAAGACTGACATCAGGGGTATAAAGGAAGGTAGCCGATGCCATCACATCAGTCTGTCTTGCCGTGGCCCGAAGGAGTAGTAGTTCCCACTAGTGCCTGTCAGCCGCTACCTGAGTTTCTTTTCTGAATTGAATTTGAAGTCTTTGAAAGCTAAGTACTCCATTGGGGATCTTTTTTCCTTGCACTAACCAATGTCAGAAAACTTTAATAATTGTCTCGCCTGTGGAAAGCAGATACTACACTGGGACTTCATTTGTACTGTGTCACTTGTCTAGGCCCAGACCATGACATCCCTCGTCTGTTCTGTGCTTTCTTTAATGCCAGAACTGTTCATCATCGGGCCTTTATTGTAGACAGATATTTCTGTTTACAGTCCTCGAATTCCGATATGGCTTCCATAAGGCATCCGACAGCAGACCTTCCAAAAAAATGTAAAGATAAAGATAGAGACAGACCGCATAGGACTAAACCTTCCAGCGACAGTACCGACAAGCTGGTTGTCAGTCCTCCGGAATTCAGTGAGGCACTTTCGCAGCCCCTGATGCCCACTTCAGTTAATTTGCAAGCCTCTACAGAGACCCTTTCGGAGTCCAGTATGTCGCAGAACTCTTCTTTGTCTAAGGATCCTGCGGTCGTCTCTACCTTGGATGGGTCTGGAGCCACTGTGCAGGCACTGGCCTCCGAGGAAGTCCTTCACAGCACTGAATCCAGACATAAACCGATGACTTCTTTCCCAGCTACCGTTCTTTCTAAACCAACCAAGTTCTTTAGGTGCAGGGGTCGAACCACCCCCAAGAAACCACCTTCCAGCCATTCTTTGATGCTTGCTCCCTTGCCTCAGTCACAAATGCTTAGAATGGCAGAGGACCTTATCATGCTGATTAGGGGAAGCCAAGCCACTCCCTCAAAAAGGAAGAGATCTGTCTCCCGAAGTTTTGTCTGAACAAGAGTCAGATGAATCTGATGCATCTTACTATGAAGACATGCAGCCCCCTCTCTACATATGAGGATTCTGATGCAGAGGAATCTGTTCCTTCAGCCTCTCCCCCAGAGGATTTTTCCTTTTTGGAAACCCTGCATACTTTAAGGGAGCATTTCATATGGGAGAGTCAAGACTTACCCATAGTCTAAAATCAGACTCGGAGAGTTCCTGGACCTTCCACAGCACAGGCCCTTAGCCATCCCCCCAGTCCTAGATTGTGGTAGATGTCTTCCTTGAATACAGCTTGACTCCAGACGCCTTCCCTCCTGCTCCCAGAATGTCAGACAGGTACTACAGAGTCCTTGACTCTCAGAAATATCTCTTTAAAAACCCAACAGCAGACCCGGAGGTCATTACTCAAGGCCCAAATGGGGTTAAAGCTACTTCAACTAAGAATCCCACCCCCACAGACAGGGATTCCAGAGCACTGGACAGAAGGGGTAAAAAGTATACACCTCAGCTACTCTTGCTATCAGGACACTCAGTTGTCAGTTCCATATGCTTAAATATCAGCAACCTACCTTGGAACTCTTTAAACAAAAAATGTCCTCCTTTCCTGCATGGGCAGAATCTAAAGATTTACAGGAATTAATGCACTCTGCTGGTCAAGTAACTAAACACATTTTGCACTACGGTTTTGACGCCCTAGAAGCTTCTTGCAGGGCAGCAGTCACTGGATCTGTAATTAGAATAAATGCATGGCTTAAGGAACAGCCCCTGCCAGACCATGTTAAATCAAAATTGTTGGATGCACCCTTGCACAAAGGTAGCTTATTTGGTACTAAAGCAGCAGAGGTGTCAAAAAAAGATGGAAGAAAAAGCAAAATCTATGGAGACTTAAAGATTTCTTACAGGTACAGCCCCGTAGGTTCAGCAGGCATTTTCCTCACAAACACTGACCCTTTCCTGCACCTAGTAAATGGGGCCAGCCTAGGCCCCATGGAAACAGACCTCCAAGACAGCAGTCCTATGGGTTGCAGAGATCTAAGCAGTGGACTGCCTCCACTTTAAAACTAGGGAGTTCTAAGCCACCCCCTTATAGCAAAAACTCATAATGACTCACCCCCTCCCTACCTCACCTCTGCCCACTATCACATACCCCTAGGAGGAAAACTCTCCTTTCACTAAAGCACCTGGGCCACCATTACCAAGGACCAGTGGGTCCTGAAGATTGTGTCTCAGGGGTACAAATTCTTCTTCCACACCCTTCCAAACCCCAAAGGGTTCCCTGATCTAACACCAAATCAGTGGGCAGAGGCTCAAAAGCAAATCCATACCCTGCTCTCCCTGGGAGCAGTAGAACATGTTGCTGCAGAGCAGATAGGCCAAGGCTTCTACTCCAGACTTTTCTGGTACCCAGAAAAGTGGGAACCTGGTGCCCCATCCTCGATCTGTCCATTCTAAACACCTTCCTGGTGATCCCAAAATTCAAAATGCTCACCCTCCAGCAGCTGCTACCCATGTTGTCCAAGGATGCTTGGCTAGTCACCCTGGATCTAAAAGAGGCCTACCTCCACATTCCCATCAGGGAGTCCTGCAGAAAATATCTTCACTTCAGGGCAGGATCTCAACACTTTCAGTTCTCTGCACTTCCCTTTGGCTTCTCTACTGCTCCCAGAGTTTTCACAAAATGCCTGGCCCCGGCCATTGCTTTTTGCAGACAAAGAAATATTCAAATTTATCCCTACTTAGTCTACTGCCTTATTCAGACAGACAGGCAGGAAAAGCTCCTCAAAGACCTAGCCTTTATAAAGGCCCTACTAACCACCTTAGGGTACACAATCGATGAAAAGAAATCAAAACAAGTACCCCACCAAAAGGATAATCTTCCTGGGAGCAAGTCTGGGCACAGCATCCCAGATGGTATGCCTAACACCAGAGAAACCATGTTTCCTATCAGCTTACTTCTCTCAACTGGCCACCAGGTCCCAGCTTTTTGCAAGGGAAATCCTGCAAGCCACGGGGTTCATGGCATCTTGCATACTCCTTATTCCATATGCCAGACTGCATATGAGGAAACTTCAGTGGTACCTAAAGAGCCTTTGGTGTCAACACTCTCAGGATCTGGAAACTTTTATACCTATTATTCCTTGCCTGAGGGAAGAATTTCTTTGGTGGACAACAAGGGACTGCCCTTTTCCCCACACCACACTACCTAGACCCTCACCACAGACGCATCAGACTGCACTTGGGGTGCACACCTGAATGGCAGGTGCATGCAGGGCCAATGGAACCCCCAGCAACCCCCCCCCCCTGCACATCATGTCTAAAAGAGATGATGGCTGTGCAGCAGGTCTTGATAGCTTTCAAACCTCTCCTCTCTCCAGGGGTTCTCCTGATCAAAACAGACATCACCACAGTGATGTGGTACATCAACAAGCAGGGAGGGGCTCGCTCCTACCCGCTGTGCAGGCTGGCCATGACCCTTTGGTTCACAGCCTCTTCCATGCATCTACACTCTCTCAACTCCCTGGCGGACCACTTAAGCAGACAACTATTGGACCCCCACGAGTGGCAGCTCAACAGAAACACCTTCTTACTAATAACTCAAATGGAGAACCCCTGAGGTCGACCTCTTTGCCTCCCACACCAACCATCAGCTCAGCAAATTCTGCACCAGGGAGCATCGCTGCATGGCATGGAAAGTAGATGCCCTATCCTTCCCCTGGTAAACCTCTCGGTCTATGCCTTTCTTCCCCTACCTCTCATTCCCAAGGTATTGATCATAATAAGGGAGGAAAAACCAGGGACCATTCTCATAGCTCCAGACTGGCCCAGACAGCACTGGTACCCCTTGCTGCGCAGCCTGTCCCCACTGCCCCCATGGAATCTTCCTCAGGTTCCCAACCTCCTAACCCAGAGTGCAGGGGAATTCATGCACCCCGCAATTGCAGACACTCAATTTGGCAACTTGGCTTATAACCTGACCCCTGACCAATTTGCCCTCCTCAGTAAACAGGTTCTGGATGTTATCCGAGATGCCAGATGCCCTAGCACCAGAAAGTCTTATGCAGATAAATGGAAAAGGTTCTGCACCTGCATCCAGGCTAAGGGAGCCAATACGGCACAGCCCTTCATCCCTCTCACCCTGGACTACCTAGCTGACCTACTACACAGTGGTCTGCTATTTCCACTCATTTTCCCACTGAGCAGCCTCTTTTTTCACACCCTCTGATTAAGCAGTTCCTCAGAGGGGCTATCTTGAGGCCCCCCCCAGAAGGGCACCAACACCAGCTTGGGACCTTAACTTTGTCTTGGAAAAGCTCACCCTGCCTCCATTCAAACCAGCTTCTTCTGCAGAGCTAAAATTTCTCTCCTGGAAGATGGCCTTCCTCCTGGCCATCACTTCAGCCAGAAGATTCTCTGAGCTGCAAGCACTCATGGCAGTGGAACCCTTCATCATCTCCCATGCAGACAGGGAATCCCTCAGAACTAATCCATCCTTCATGTCCAAGGTGGTATCCGGTGTGGCTCTCAACTAATCCATCCATTTGCTCACCTTCTTTCCTAACACTCAAAACAAGGGGGAAAAGGATTCTGCACTCTAGATGTGCACAGACAGCTCAGATACTATCTGGACAGGACTAAGCCCTTCAGAAAATCTGATCAACTGCTGGTTAGCTTTGCTTCAGGGGCAGAGGGCAAAGCCATCTCCAAGCAAACCATTTCCAAATGGATAGCACACTGCATCCATTTCTGCTACAAGCAGCATGACAAGCCTCCTCCCAAGGGAGTTAGGACCCACACCACCAGTGCAGCCTCCACCTCTACAGCATTCCTCAGAGGAGTCCTTACTAGGGACATCCTGGAGGCTGCCTCCTGGACATCTGTTCACACCTTTACCAAACATTACCACCTACCTCTCTTTTCTAAATCCAGGGCAGGTTTTGCCTCTGCAGTCTTTCAGGGCATGCTAGCCAGCCCCTAGCTTCCTTGACTGCTTCCACCCATTTCCTCAGCTTTGGGAATCTACCCAAATAGGATGACTGCAACAGTGAAACACGAAGAACATAGTATAGTTGTGTACACTTACCATAAATGTAGATGTTTGAGTGTCTTCACTGTTGCAGTCCTGGTTTCCCTTCCTCCTTCCCCCTTTTTCTTTTTGTTACCTTTCTTCCTTGTTGTTTTCCTTTCCTTAGAAAGGACATATTGGTATTTTTTTTTCCTCCTGTCACCAGAGCCTGGCCTCCTACTTTTGGGGCTCCTGACTGGTTAGGGCAGGAAAAACTGATGTAATGGCATTGGCTGCCTTCGTTTATACTCCAATGACCTGGCATCAGTCTTCAAGCAACAGCAACTGATGCAGAACTACTAAGTCTCTGGTATTCAGGTCAGCTGAGGGCTACCCCCAGCAGAGATAACCCAAATTTGATGACTTCAACAGTGAAGACACTCGAACATCTACATGTATGGTAAGTGTAGACAACTGTACTTTTCTGACATCTACTGAGTCACTTTATAGAAGCTGGTTGAGTGCCGCTGAATTTGTAAGCATATTGGAAATATCTGTTGTATCAGAGTAGAAGGCATCTTTAAGAATAAGTTCTGAGCAATGTAGGATAATGTTGCCTTTTTTTTTTTTAGTTTTCCATTATAGCTAAAGCAGATCTTATAGTTATCCTATCCTTTACTTCAGCGACAAGCCTAAGTTCATGGGCTCCTTTAGTAGCCCTGGTAGTGTTCTTCATTTTTTTTAATGGTTTTGATGTTATCCTTGAGAAGAGGAGTTTTGGATCTACTAAATAATTTAAGGAGTTTCTTTTGTTGTGTAGTTTGTTGGAGGTTTATGTTTGAACATTCTAGTAGGGACTGGTAGCTCTATGCTTTTTTTAAAAAGGTGTGTAATTCCTTACTGAAGCTTGCTTCCCTATCATGGTCAGGGAAGGTACAGTCATTTCTGACTTTTGATATTTTGTCAGAGAGTAGATTGAGGTTGGCATGTTTGTAGTGCTTAAATTTAGTAGGGTTTGCTGTAGGGAGGTTTCAGCAGTTGGCATGTCTGCAGTACTTAACATTTAGTGGGCTTTCCTTTAGGAGATTTATGGGTGTTTAAAGGAGAATGTCACAAGGTTATAGTCAGACTTCAAATGGAAAGGAGATCCCAGAGGATGTAGTGATGGTCAGTGCTGTATTACTTCTTCAGTGATACTGTCACATGATCAGGTGAAATTGAATTTTATCCTTGTGATTCTGTTAGAAAAAACAGGTAAACAAGCACCAACCCTCTCTATTACTGGATAATGACTTTGGTACATGGACACGGTTAACAATGACAAGATCTACAGGATTGTGATATACAGTGTGCAAGTGCCTTTGCTTCTCTAGTTGCATAACAATACAGATTCACTAGGCACAAACATTTTTCTAAGGAGCCAAGCCAGTTCTGGATCAGCAGGGAATGTTAGTCTAGGAATGTTCACATAGCAAGCCATCTGCTGCTAATAAATATCCATTGCACAATAATACGTTAAACATAAAAGGTGAAATGCAGAATTGTTTGCTTATATGAGTACCCAATGCTGTGCAGGTTGTATGGAAGTAAATAAGTTATCCAGTACCATATATTGTTGGCAGACCCAGCCATAGCAGAAATCACCACAGTGGTTAACCAAATGTCCACAGAGAACCAAGCTAAGTAATTTAATGTAAATTAAGCATTATTATAATACAGTGTCAGCCCCAGGCACTTTTGTAATGACAGTTGTATTCTCCAGAGTCCGTTCTTACCACGTCATTGACTCCTTCATTCAAACTACCTTCACTGTCTGTTGGAGGAGGATATGAGGTACGGCACTCTGCTATAAAATGTAATAACACAGTAAGCAACTGTAGGATAACTGCACATGCTTTGAAGAAGCACAGTTCTTTCCTTCTATTAGCCATTTGCTATCACACTAACTCGGCAAGCAAAGTAAGTGGCTGTATATATAGAGAAAGGATAGTTTCAGTGGTGTAGGAACAGAAAACAAAGAATGATTATATAGACAGACAGTTAAGTGAACTAGCAATTGAGAGCTGGGAACTAGCAACAGAATGATATTACTATTTCTTTGGTAGTTGGATGGGAGTGGGTGGTGTAACATCTCATAAGCATGAAGAGGGGGAAAGAGCACAGTGAATGCATGAGACATGGACCAGAAACTGGGAAATGGAAGAGTGGTCATACAACTGCAGCCTGTCATGTCTTGCCATGGCTGTTAACTAACTAAATCAATCAGATTTTGTCTATACACACACTAAACTATATTACTGGTTCCTAGATGCATACACATACAGACACTCACACACACACATACACACACACACATACACACACACACACACACACACACACATATATATATATATATATATATATATATATATATATATATATACACATATATATACGTGTGTGTGCGCATAAATGTACACATTTGCATTAATGCACATAAATTATGTATTTTATACGTTAATCTTACATGGAAGAAACACCATTGATGGTATGGTACCTTAGGTGACTGCCTAGTTTGCTTATCCTTAAGGCCATTCCCTTGGGGTCTTAGTATACCAGACAGTCTGATATCCACAACTGAAATGTGACCTGAGCCTTGTTAAATGATGTCTCCTCTTCCCTGTGCAGCAGCTGTTACCAACAGTATATTGTATTATTATGCCAAGCTCAGAGACTGAGAGTGCAGAATGCCTGAATGAGGATGTTAATGCAAAGGATATTGCTCTACAAGTGTAACATCACTTTTCTAGAGGATCTCTCAAGTATTTTCTAACAGTGGTCACTTTGTCTTTCAGAATATCTTTTCTCTGGAAATCCAGAAAACCTATTCGTAGATATCTCAAGAAATTTACCTTTTGGTTCTCTACCAAACACCTCTCATCCTTCACAGTCTGAGAGGAAAACATGGATTATGGCCATTATACCAAAATGTTTAGCCAAAATGCATCAGATGATGATTGGAAACTAGATGCCACAATCTCACTTATTCAGTCCTTTAATTCCAACTACCTTATGACCCAAGAGAAGAAAAAGGTATGTTAGACATCATTATTAAAACTGAGATGAGTAGGAGAAACCACATCCCTGTCAGCTGAGAAAGATAAGAATAATTTGTGTTGAACTAATTCCTATAATTCACCTTAACTTTGTTGGTAGTGGGGACCACTTAAGTCCCTAGAAATCTAATGGAATGGGAAGCCCATTAAAATTTGGACTAGTCCTAAAGACTCAGAAGATGAGCAATCTAGGCACAAGATCAGAAATTTATGAGGCTTCTAACAACATCTAAATTGTTTGAAGAACTTATGCAGGCATAGTCTACAGTCATCTAGTAAACATTCAGCAATAACAATAAAAGACAGTCATGTGAAATCAAAGGTGATCTATGCCTGCCTTACAAAGCATCCTCTGATGCAGCCCTGATGGACCTGTTGCACATCCCCACAACAAACAAAATTAGAATTGTAACCAATCTAGGGACCTAAACCTCATCTGCAGTATAGATAAGACATGGAGGGACGGGTATGTGTGTCAGAAACTACCCCTCATCTAGAACAGGGCTCCTGTCTATGTCAAGCAGAGTTCTTCCTTGCACTTAAGTCCAACTTGGACCAGTGGATGGGGATTTGAAAATTGACCTCTGGTCTAGCTCCTATGCCTCTATTAGAAATAAGAAGCTGATGAATGCTTGAGCACTCATGCTTGAGTCATAACTTATGGTATCAACATCTGTCCAATACATTTGGAAGCATGGCTAGACTTAAAAGGGTCCCTCTGGGATTGTTAGCCTATGAACCAAGGACTGACTTTTACTAAAAAAAAGCCATAATGTAGACTTGAAAATGAGGCAAAACTTGGTATGGTATGGTGCAGTTACAAAAAAGCATTTGACATCATTCTGCATTCATGGATTATAGAAAGCTTACAGATGTGTTAAGACTTAATACTTTATGATAAAGTATATAGGTTCATAGGTGTGTACTAGGCTAATGGCCCTGGAGCCTTTACAAGCCTAGCCCATAGAAGTGCCCTGGCATCATGCCGCCTGTTAGTTCCCAGTGCCTCTATCAAGTAGAGCCACTGGAGTGATCCACAGGGTGAACATTCTATTTCCCATCCACTCATCAAGATTACTCTTGAAGATGGCCAGTGAGGTGCTCTGCTTGATATGTATGGGAAGTCTAGTCCAGAGCATGGGCAGTCTCTGGGTTATGAACCTGTCCTGCCAGCATTTTCTGCTGATAATAACCAGACGTGGCAAGTCTCAAAACAAGGACCCTCAAGTCAGAGCATTGTACCAGTATGCCAAATCAACTGTTTTGCATATTGCAGTAACTATCAAAAAATGTCAAACCACTCTGCAACTAAGCCATGAAGAAGGACAAGTTACTATATAAGATGTCAGAATCCATCAGGGAACATTCTAAGGTGATTCCTTGGTCACATTGCTGTTTTGTTTTGCCATCAAACCTTTAAGTAGATTAATTGACAGAGTAGGCTATGGTTACAGTCCAACTTCAAGAAAAGCTTTTCAAATGACATTTCATCTGCTTTTTTGTGGCTGATTTGAAACTGTAGCTAGTCTGATAGACACTGAAAGTACTGCTACAAATCTTTTTCAGTTGGGATAAGAATGAAATTTGCTCTTAACAAATGTGCAAAAGCAATATTTATAGCAGGAAAATTGAATCATCAAGGAAATATCAAGGATAGAGAGGAATGTGATATAAATAACTGGAACAAGAGGGAGTATGTAATTATCTGTGAATAGACAAAGGGGCAGTAATACAGTGTCAACAAATGAGAATGAAGTTGTATAATGAATATTTTAGAATCATAATCAAAATCATCATCTGCAATCCCCTTTTGCTCCTTATCTGTATGCAGTCAGAGTACCATGTCAGCTGTCACCATCTCTCTTGATTCAGTGTCTGACACAATCTATGCATCTCTTTGCTGGATACCCTTGTTTTCTTTTGTCTTCTTGTCTGTCCCAAGTTGTCTTCACCAGTTTGGTTTTTTTTTGCTTTTCTGCACATGTGCCCAAACCATTGTAATCTGCTCTCTTTGACCTTCACTGTAACTGGAATTACTTGGGCTTCTGTTCTGATAGCCTCCTTTCTTCATCTGTTCCACAGTATGCATCCTACCAATTGTCTTAGGCACTTAATCTCTATCACCTTTAGCTTCTTCCACTGCTCTATCTTCACTGACCATATTTCTGTACCGCACAGTACTAGTGGCCGCGGTGGTGCAGCGGTAGTGTTGTTGCCTCACAGCAAGAGGTTCTCCCATTCGATTCTCAGCTTGGGTTGGGAGTGCCTTCTGTGTGGAGTCTGCATGTCCTCCCTGCGGTGGAGTGGGCGTTTGAAAGACATACATTGAATGGCTGTGCCTTCGTTGAAGGTTGGGCATCGGGCTGGCAACTTGACACCATAAAAACCAACTGCCAATTATTAGTGGACCGGATTTCCACTGTGATGACCCCTAACCAGGAAAAGACAAAAGGGAAACAACAACAACAGTAGTAGCGGTTGCACATTTGTTTTTTTCACCTTACTTTTCAGCTTCGTTGGCATTCTCCTATCCCAAAATACCCCAAATACACTGTACAAATTAGCCACAGCCTCTCTGATTCTAACTTTGGCCTCCTTATTTAGACTTGGCTTCACCTCAACCAACTCTTCCAGGTACCTGAAACTATTAACTATTCCATTATTTTCCCTTCTGTCTCAATCTTCACATTCTGATTTCCCCCATTTGCTACCATTACAAGTGTCTGATCTGTAGTCAGTTTCTTCCCATGTGCCTTCAGTTTTGGAATTCCATTTCCCTATCATTTGCTGAAGTTCTTGTTCAAAGTCTGCCTATAATGTCACATTCTTCGCATACAGCAGCTTTATTGATCTGCTCTCAACTTGTTTCCTAATGAAATTCACCACCAGTATGAACAGCTGTGGGCTCAATGATGAACCACAATGCATACCCACTCCCACTGTGCACTACCCTCTGAGTCTAAACACTGTCTGTGCCTCTCATTGGGTCTTTGTACATAGCTTGCACTAATTCTAGCAGTGTTTCAAGGACTCTGCAACATCTCAGGACTGCCCAAATCAACTTTCTTGGAACCTTGTCATATCCTTTCTCCAAATCTAGGAATGCCCAATAGGATTGTTTTCTCATCTCAAGATTCTTCTCAACTATTTGTCTCACTGCAAATGCAAATATCAGATATGTTGTGTTGCATCCTGACTGCTCATCTCCCATCTTTACTTTCTAGTACTCTGTATATCCACTTATTACCATCTCCAGAATTTTCACCCAGCGTGACAGGAGTTTGATACCTTCATACTGTCCCCAATTGTGAATGTCTCTTATGCCCTTATATAGTAGCACTGGAATGCTTATTCTCCAGTCATTTGGGATACACTTTTTTTCTCCATATTGCTATGAGTACTGCCTGGAGCCATTTCTCCCCTAACTCACCCAACATCTTGAGCATATCTGCCTTGACGTCATCTTAGCCTTCTGCTTTCCCTGTCTTCATTTTCCTTAGTGATATTCTTACTTCTTATAGGGTGGCCTCCTCTTCTGTCATTGTAGGGTGTGTCTGGGGCAGTACAGCACGTTTTTTTTTTTAATTTAGAAGCTGCTGAAGGTACGCCTTCGATCTGCCTTTGATGTCCCGTAGACTGTTGAGCAGGTTGTTGCTTGCACCACTTATGAAGGGGTCTGATTACTGTTTGTGTTTACCTGATAGAACTTTTTTGTGCCATCCACTGAGTCATTTTCCAGAAGATACTAGAGTGCCTCTGATGCCCCATTCTTTTTTTACTGCAACTTCACCTTTAACCTTGTTTTAGTCGGCCAATATTCCTTCTTAACCTGGTCCATCTTTTCATTATCCCACTTTTTTCAGAACTCCTATCTTTTTGATGATTTCATGGACTTCTGAATTCCTCCACCAGCTTTCCTTATGTACCGTACTTTCATACCTTATTTGCCTCCATATCATTTCTGTAGTCCTCACACATGCTGGTTCCTCTTTTTCCTGAGGTACTAGAGCTTTGAGTATTTCCTTAAACTCTTGATGTTCTTCATGTTTCACTGTTGCAGTCATTACATTTGGGTAATCTGCTGGCAGGTTGCCCTCAGTCGGCCTGATTAACAAAGTCTTGGGTCCTGCATTGGATGCTGTCCCTTCTTCCATGAAGTCAGGTCGTCAGGGGTATAAAACATGCAGCCGATGCCATTACATCAGTCTTTCTTGCCACGTGGTGATCAAAGCAGAAGCAGTTCGCAAGTGCCAGTCGGCCGACTCCTGAAATTTTCATTTTCGAGTTTCAGAACCGAAGTCTTTAACTAAAAAGCTAAGTACCCCGTTGGGGAAACTTTTTTTGCTCCTTACCAATGTCAGCAAAAGTTAATAATTGCATTACTTGTGGGAAGCAAATACCTCATAAGGATTTCCATTTGTACTGTATTCTTTGCCTAGGCCCTGACCACGACGTACCTTGCTGTCAGTTTTGTGCTTTATTTGATCAGTACACTATCCATCGTCGGTACATTTTTGCTTCTAAATATTTTGGTTCTCGGTTTAATTATCCAGAAATGACGTCGGTTAGCTATCTGACTACCGGAATACCGAAAAAACACAAAGAAAAAGACAGAGGCATGCCGTTATGGTCCAAAACTGCCAGCAACGCTTTTCCTATGCCAGTCACCAGTTCACCGGTACTCAGTGAGGCACTTTCGCAGCCCCTGATACCCGCTACTTCTGATACACAGGCCTCTACTGAGACCCATTCAGAGTCTGGTATGCTGCGAGATGCTTCTCCTATGGAACCCACGGATCTCTCTGCCTTGGATGGGTCCGGAGCCACTGTGCAGGCAGCAGCTTCTGAGGGTGTATTCAGGCCTACAGATTGTATATTAAACCGACACCACCTTCAATATTAAGGCCAAAATCTCGATCTATGTCTAAACAAACACTCCAAAACTCTCCAAAGTTCTACTAAAAGTCAAACAGGACAAACCAAAACTGATTTTGATTGCTCCAGACTTGCCTCACTAACACTGGTACCCACTCCCATGCAGTCTGTCACTATTTTCTCCATGGCACCTGCCTCAGACTCCTTCCTTACTGTCTCAGCAGAACAGCCAAATTCTGCACCCTCAGCTCCAAACTTTGAATCTTGCAGCTTGGCTAATCACTTAAATTCCCCGTTAGCATCCCTCAGCATACCTGTGATGGATGTCATTTTGGAGGCAAGAAGACCTAGTACTAGAAAATATTATGCTGACAAATGGAAAAAGATTCTATGCCTGGAATCAATCTCTAGGGATGAGCACAGCAGTGCCCAATTTACCTCAGATTTTGCAATACTTAACTGAGATGCTTCACAAGGGCCTGTCTTTTTCTTCCATAAAAATCCATGCCTCAGCCATTTCAGGTCATTGCAACACAGAACCCCCCCCTCTTCTCTCATCCTCTGCTAAAGCAGTATCTCAGAGGGGCCAAAAACTTGAGGCCACCCAGGAGAGCTCCAACCCCTGCTTGGGACCTTAACTTTGTATTGGAGAAACTCACTCTACCTCCTTTCGAGCCAGCTGCTACTGCAGACTTAAAATTTCTTTCCTGGAAAACAGCCTTCCTTTTAGCAATCACTTCAGCTAGAAGGGTTTCTGAATTACAGGCCCTTATGGCAGTGGAGCCTTTCATCATCTTTCATGCGGACAACTCATCCTTCATGCCCACGTGGTATCCTGTGTGGCTCTTAATCAGTCCATTCATTTGCTAACTTTCTTTCCCAATCCACTGAATAAGGGGGAGCAGATTCTGCTTCATTGGATGTACACAGACAACTTGGATTTTACTTGGACAGGACTATATCTCGAAGAAAATCTGAACTGCTGCTGGTAGCATTTGCTGCAGGGGCAGAAGGAAAGGGTATTTCAAAGCAAACCATTTCCAAATGGATAAGCCATTCTATTCATTTCTGCTATAAGCACCATGGAAAACCTATCCCCCAGGGGATCAGATCCCATTCCATCAGGGCTGCATCTACTTCTGCAGCCTTTCTCAGAGGTGTTCCTACCAGGGATATTCTAGAAGCTGCTACCTGGAGTTCAGTTCATACTTTCACCAAGCACTATCATTTACCAATCTTCTCTAAATCCAGAGCTGGCTTTGCCACTGCTGTTTGCAGGGCCTTATAGCCTGTCCTAATGCTGTATAAATCCATCCTCCCAACCATAGCTTTGGGAATCTACCCAAATGTAATGACTGCAACTGTGAAACACGAAGAACATAGTACAGTTGTGTACACTTAGCATAAATGTAGATGTTCGAGTGTATTCACTGTTGCAGTCCTGGTTATCCTCCCTCCAGCCCCGTGTTTTTTTCTCTTACTATGCTTCTCCTTTCTTTTACTACACTTAAAAGCCTTTTTGGTGTATTTGCTTTTGTTTGGAGGTATATTGTGTTTTAAATTATTTATATATTTTGCTCCCCATTTGGGGGGCACCTGACATCTGGGGCAAGAAAAACTGATGTAATGGCATCGGCTGCATGTTTTATAGCCCTGACAACCTAACATCATGGAAGAAGGGACAACATCCGACGCAGGACCCAAGACTTTGTTAATCAGGCCGACTGAGGACAATCTGCCAGCAGATTACCCAAATGTAATGACTGCAACAGTGAATACACTCGGACATCTACATTTATGGTAAGTGTACACAGCTGTACTTTCTTTCTCTCCTGCCAACTTCCCGGTATTCAGTCTGGTCTGTGTTGATGTTAGAGCCTCCATTGATCACTGCTTGTATCTGATTGTGGCAACTAGTAGTAGTTCTTCATGTTTCATTGTTGCAGTCACGACCTGTTGGTTATCCCTGATGTGGTAGCCTTCGGCCAGCCTGAATACCAGAGTCAATATTTTTCTGTGTCAGCTGCTGTCACCTGTAGACTGATGTCAGGTTGTCGGTGCTATAAAGCAAGGCAGCTGACGCCATTACATCAGTCTTTCATGCCATGGAGCTCGTAGCAGATTCAATTCACAAGTGTGTCAGTTGGTTGCTACCAGAGTTGTTTCACAGCTGAAAACATCTAAAGCTAAGTACCCAGCTGGGGATCCCTTTTTCTTGCACTAACCGATGTCCAAAAAAGTTAATTGTCTCGCTTGTGGAAAGCAAATCCCACACTGAGACTTCCATTCTTTTTGCATTATTGTTTAGGTCCAGACCACAACGTAGCCTGCTGTTGGTTCTGAGCCCTCTTTAACACTCAAACTATTCAACGGAGAACTATTTTTGTAGTTAGCTATTTTCATCCTCCGTCTTCTCATATGATGTCGGTTAACCAATCATCTGAAGTAGGAACTTCATTTGTCAGCAACATGTGGGATACGGATCCGATCTCGGATCCGAGCCAGCAACTTCTATCATAGCATAGATCCGAGCTCCTAGCTCCTCCCCCTTACCGATAATCCCCTGCCTGCCCTAACTGACCTCAGATCTAGTTTGCCGCTCTTCAAGCAACAGCTTGGTTCAGAGCACTTGCCGTTTTGTGAGAAAAAAAGTTTTGAATTTTTTTCTTCTGAGTGACTGGTTGTGTGTGTGGTAGGTTTACCCTTACTCCTTTTTATATCTTACATACTTTTGATTTATTTTAAGAATATTTCTCCCTACCCCGCTGGTTGTAGCGTGTGTGTGTGACTGAGTGTTAGGGGCCTAGTGAGTGTGCTTTCCTACAGTATGTCGGAGGCCCCTAAGGCAATTTTTTCAAAATGCACCGAGTGTGGTCACAAGCTTTCACCAGCTGATGGCCACACTCGGTGCGTTAGGTTCCTTGAGGTTGAACACCTCCCTTTGGGTTGCGCAATTTGCTCGGCGTTCAACCCCAGGGCACTCAAGGATCGAAGGTCAAAGCTAGTTCTGGCGGGCCTTCTACCCCCAGACTGTGCTTCGGCCTCCGGTGCTTCGGTGCCCGCTACCCCCCTGGTAGCGGTCACTCCTGCCTCCCTTCCTCCGACCGGGACTCAACCTCCCGCTTCGGCTCCGGAGGATAGGGAGGCCAGGAAAGAGAAGCGGCGGGAGAAGCACCTTAAGCGCCGGGCCGAGGACTCTTCATCGGCCCCGCCCGCCAAGAGGGCTTCCCCGTCCAAGTCTTCTCGATCTCCTCCTCCTCGGATCCGATCTCCTTGTTTCTCCCCGGGACCCGAGGAGGAGGTGATCCGGTCCCCATCGAGGTTATCGAGGCGACACTCCAGGTCTGCCTCGGTGGCCTTGTCGAGGTCCACTTTTAGCATGTCTGATGCAGATATGGACCAGATGATGAGGAGATTCTTCCAGGCCCAGATGCAGATGGGAGTGCTCTTGCCTCGACCCCTTTTTTCGCTCCTATAGCTCCTTCTCCGACCTGCATTCCGGGCTCGGAGCCGAGCCACATTGGATCCGGGGGTAGGTCGGAGCCGACCATGCTGGGCACGTCGGCTCCGACTATTCCCTTGAGTTTGTCGGATCTGACCTCTCGGAGCCGTGGGCCGAGCTTCGGATCCGAGGGATTCGGTGTGCTTTCGGTTCTGTCCCGGTCGGAGCACACTGGTCCTTCGGATCCGACGTTCTCGGTGCCAGGTCCGATCCTCGCTTCGGATCCGAGTGGGAGTCGGATCTTGGATCTGTCTGAGCGGCTCCCCCTCGGCTTTCGCTGCAGTGGAGAGGGCACTGTCGAGTGCTTCCAGGCCTCCGGTCCTGGCTTCGGCTCCCTCCCGCACTCCTTCTCATCTGGTCCTGGCTCCCCTCACCCGGCCCTCGGGGCAGCCTGCCTCAGCGCCTTTAGGAGTTCCAGTGGAACAGGATACAGCCCGTGAGGACTCCTTGGACAGCCCCCCCTGAGGAGATTCCCCACAAGGCAAAGTGCAAAAGGAGGCACATGGACTCCCCTGAGAGTCTCACAGAAGATACGGACTTGGATGAAGGGGAAGGCTCCCCTAGATCACCCCCTGAGGATGTCTCCTTTGGAGACATCATGGAAATGCTCAAAATCAGAGGTGGGTGGTCTGCCCCCAAGGCTTCCTCTGACAAGTCCGTATTTCTTGAGGCGTTTGAGGCAGGACCATCTACCTCTTGGGTGTCCCCTCCACCCGACCCCCCGGTGGATCTCATATCCTCTAGGGCTTGGAAGGAACCGGACACCGTAGAGCCGATCCCCAAATGCCCAGACAAAATTTTGAGCCCCCCTGCAGAGAGATCACATTGGAGCAGAGGTCCCCCTGTGGATGCCATGTTGGTGGCTGCAGCCAGCAAGAAAGAGTTGGCTCAGGAGAACCCCACAGTTCATCCTCCGAGCAAGGAGTCTCGCGCAATGGACCATCTTGGGAAGTGGGCCTTCAGTTCAGCGACCGTCTCTATGAGGGCCTTGAACTATATGGCACATGTTATTAGGATGCAGCGGGATCTAATTAAGGAATACACTGCTCCCCCCCCGGGGTCCATGTCGGAGGGAGACAAGGATTTGTACTCTTCCCGAATGACCACCCTCCGCTCTATCTCTAATACCTCTATGCGGCTATTGTCTTATGCTACAGAGGGAGCCGCTAGAGCAGGCGGAGTCAGGCTTGTCATGAGGAGACAGGCCTGGCTCCATCACTGTGACTTCTCGGAACCCTTTAAGGCATCATTCGCGAATGCCCCTTTTGATGGTTCTGCACTGTTCGGCAAAACAGTTCGCGACACTCTTGTCCAGAGCGAGAAAGACGGGAAGACCTTGTCTGCCATCGGAGTCCGCTTCTCTGCACCCCAGAGGTCATTTTCCAAGAACCAAAAGGGTCAGAAGAAGATGTGGTTCCGAAAATCGCATCAATCTCAGTCTGCTCAGGACAACCAGTCCTCTCGTGGCAGAGGAGGACAGGGAGGAATCCTCCCCAGAGGCAGAGGGGGTCCGAGGAATTTTGGGTCCAGAGAACCTTTCTCTGAGAGGCCCACGCAGAACCCCTGAGGGGTTTCCCGACTGCTCCACTCTGGAGGCAGTCGGGGGGCGTTTTTCAAAACACCTGGCAAAATGGGAGTCCATAACAACAGATTGCTGGGTGCTTCGTATTATATCCAGAGGTTACCTAATTCCCTTCATAGCCAACCCCAAAATCAGAAGCCTTCCCGACGTCCCACCCAGTCAAAAGAAGGCGGCTGCTGCAGAAATTCAGCAGCTTCTACAAAAAAGAGCCATCCAGCCCGTCCCCCCAGATCAAGTCGGATCAGGGTTTTACTAAAGGTTCTTTCTGGTGCCAAAAAAGACGAGGGACTTGAGGTCCATCCTCGACCTCTCTTTCCTAAACCTGGCAGTACCCAAACAAAAGTTTCGAATGGTCACGTTGCAATCCGTCCTCCCCTTATTGTGGGAGGACGACTTGATGTGCTCTATAGACCTCAAGGATGCGTACTATCACGTTCTAGTGGACAGGCGTTCCAGGAGGTTCCTCCGCTTCCGGCTGGGAGCCAGTCACTTTCAATTCAGGGTCCTCCCCTTCGGTCTCACCTCAGACCCCAGGGTGTTCATCAAGGTCCTAGCGATAGTAGCAGCCCACCTGAGACTCCAGGGAATTCAGGTCTTTCCATACCTGGACGACTGGCTCCTCACAGCCCCAACAAGGCATCTACTTTGTTCAGGCAGGGACTATTTTCTCGGTCTGGCTCCACTATTAGGATTAACCATCAACATGACCAAATCCTCTCTCATCCCTACACAGATGCTAGATTTTATAGGGGCAAGACTAGATTCCAGACAGATGCTTGCATTCTTGACTCCAGATCGGCTTCGGAGCCTGATGTTACACGTGCAGGCCATTCTTCAACTGCAAACTCCTTCGGAGGAATTGATTCTGAGGGCCCTAGGATCTATGGTGGCTGCAATCCCTCTGCTGCCATTGGCCCGGTTGAACATGAGGGTTCTACAGTGGACCCTCCAGGTACAATGGTCCCTGTCTTGCAACCCTCTGTCTCACCCCATTTCCTTAAGTAAGGTTTGCAGAAAATCGCTCCTGTGGTGGCTTCAGTCTCTCAACCTCCACACAGGACATCCCTTCTCACTACCTCCACCAGTCGACACAGTGACCACGGACGCTTCTCGCCTGGGGTGGGCATTTTTCAGGCAGAACAGTCCAAGGCACTTGGAACGACGTAGAGACCTCTTTGCATATCAATGTCCCAGAGATGAGAGCGGTGCTTTTGACGTTGCAAGTGCTACACAACTCTCTTCCGGTAGGGACAATTGCGGTACAGACAGACAACATGTCGGTAGTCTGGTACATCAACAAACAGGGGGAACCAGGTCTTACCCCCTTTGCCGCAAGGCCATGAGAGTGTGGGAATGGGCGATTTTCACCAACCGCTTTCTCATAGCAACGCACATTCCGGGACGGTCCAACATTCTAGCGGACAGGCTCAGTCGTACTATCCTGACTCCTTACGAGTGGTCTCTCAACCACCGAGTCGCAGAGCAAGTATTTGCCCGATGGGGGCGACCTTGTTGCGATCTTTTTGCCTCTCCTTCAAACACGAAATGCAACGATTACTTTGATCCCCTCCGGGGAAGTCCCCGAGAGACTCTCTAGTTCATGCTTGGCCTCCCGGTCTGCTTTATGCTTATCCTCCTCTACCCCTGATGTTGAAATTGTTACAGAAAGCCAGGCATCTGGAGAGCAGAATGATCCTCATTGCCCCATTCTGGCCTCGTCAGACGTGGTTCCCTTACCTATGGTCTCACCTAGTGTATCCACCATGGATTCTGGATCCCATTCCGGATCTCATCTCTCATCCTCTCGGTCTTCCGACTCTGAACCTGGTCAACCTCAAGCTGGCAGCTTGGTTGCTCCAGTTCCACTCCTCATAAGGACTTCCGGGATCTCATCACCAGTCAAAGCCATTCTTGTAGCAGCTCACAAGCCTTCCACCAGGAAGGTTTATCGGAGTAAGTGGAAACGCTTCACCATTTGGGCAGAACACCGTCGTTTAGACCCTTTTACAGCCCCGATATCATCAAGTCTAGATTTTCTAACCTCACTCTTTCACCAGGGGGCTAGTTCTTCCACAGTCAAGGTACAACTGGCAGCAATCTCATACTACCATGTGGGGCAAGAGTCTGGTACTCTTATCACTTCCAAACTGTGTAAGACCTTCCTCAAGGGTACCTTCCTCCTTAGGCCTCCAGTTAAAGAAGTGGTACCTCCATGGGATTTATCCTTAGTCTTGCAGGCCTTGACTGGTCCCCCATTCGAACCGGCGGCCACGGTTGATGTCAAATTTCTCTCTTGGAAGACAGCCTTTTTGGTGGCCATAACTTCAGCCAAAAGGGTATCGGAATTGCAAGCCCTTTGTGTCAAACCACCATATCTGGTTTTTCACCTGGATAGGGTTTACCTCAGAATCAACCCATCCTTTCTACCCAAGGTATCTTCAGAAGTGAACATCAATCAATCCATCAATCTCCCAGTGGGAACATTTTAAATGGGAGGTCAGGGATTTCTCAGGATTCCAAAGAAAAAGGGAATTTTTGTTTTACCTCAGCATAGGCCTTTAGCTATACCCCTGGTCTTCTGGTAGGGGGAAGATGTGTTTGCAGAGGCTTCCATACCCCTGATTCTTACCTCCCTCCCTGTTAAACCGACAGATACTATAGGTATGGTGCCTGAAGCTATCAGCTAACTTTTAGGGCAGATCCAGAGACAGTTAATTAGCCTAGGCTAAGGCTTCTGTGGCTTAAAATCCAGTTCCTCATACAAAGAGGCAAAAGTTTTAGACAGGACAAAGAGAGAGTGATGGGAAAAGTTTTAGCTATGAGGGCTTTAAATTGTCAATTCCTTGTAAATTGATATTTCATCTATCTCAATTCTATCATCTGAGAAGGTAGATGCTCTAAGGAGCTGTATTGAAAGTAAGGTGTATTGAATACATGTGTCTGAACAGGTGGGTAGTGGTTGAAAGATATGGTAGTTGTGCCTCACAGGCCGGTTTGATGCTGTCCACTGGGTGGTGCCTCGCAGCTGCCACTGGTGGGTGGCACATTTAGAGGAACGCCTTAAGTCAAGGATCTGGGCTGAACAGAGGTTTCTGATAGGTTCTTGGGTTCCTTTACAATCTGATGTTTTGTAGGGTTGTTTGTGTTTAGCTAATTTAAGCAAATGGAGGACAAGAAAAGTCTGTCCACTGTCTATTATTTTTTTAGGTTCCAAGAACAGGTACTCCTTCTTAAGTGGGCCAGACTAGGGGTAAACTGTAGCGTGCCAGGGGCAGGCTATGTCTAGGGTTAGTCAGGGGGGGCGGGCTCACCTGGGGCTTTAGAGAGGGGACTTCAGCTCAGGGGCACGGTCAGACAGGGAGGCAGGGGTCCAGCCTCCTTAGCCAGAAGACCCGTGACCTACCCCACCCTTGCCAGAACCTTCTGCCAATTCAAAGACTTTCTGAAGATAACTGCCTTTTTAATGGGAGAACTGAGTCATTTGCTACGGTTACAGATTTTATTTGGTCATTCCATTTCATACCTGGAATTCCCTCACCTCTCATTACCTAACACAATCCATACCCACAGACGCTGATCTATAATACAGATGATAGCTACATATAACCGTATTTACACAGATAAGGGACCACAACGACACAGCCTAGGCCTTACCTAAGTTTAGGGGAATGTGGAGAGTCATTGTACATTCTATCTCCACACCAAGAGACATCCCCTATTTCAAGAACCTTTCATTGCATTGTCTTTTTCAAGCACCTGGCTGGGACAGGAAGTTCAAGCCCTTTCTCCATGGCACAGGCTTTAACTTTGTCCCTATCACTCTAGGCTGCAAGTACCATTACTTGAGCAACTGGCCTTACTATCAATTCTCTGCAATTCAGGCTTATCCACTGCTGCATTGGTGGATACAAAGGTTCTGCCCCAGTGATAGCTTTTCAGGTCTTGGCTTATACAGATTTTTTCACATTTTAAGGATTGCCTGATTACCTTTCAGGGATGGCTAGCGCCTACAGCATTTAAAGATTTACATTAATGCCATGAAGAATTACAGGTAGATGAGAAACGTACTTTCTGAAAGCTCCAGCACCAGTGAATGTGCTTTCTGGCTGGTAGACTGCCTGAGAAGTGAAAGATGAGACAGAACCCCCTACAAGATTCTGAATCTGACCCCTTTACTTCCAGAAACTATCACTTCCATAAACTCAACCTCATAGGACAACAAACAAGCCTTAGGGTTTTACTTTATCTTACTAGCACATCAGTCCAGCTGACTAAAGGGCAATATGAGGAAGCTACATCAAAGGTTCATGTTCTCTCTATAGCACTGCTAATGAACAACTACTGTCAGGCAAACATTACCTTGCCAATAAAATCCCAAACAGCAGTGGAATAATGTCACCACTCTCAACACTCTCAATACCCAGCGGAGGCAATCCAAACTTCAACAACAGATGCCTGCATGAACAACAAGCATCTCAATGGAAGCTTGGAATGTCATCTCAATCAAGGAACTACAAGAGATCATAAGGCAGAAGTCAATTGTTAGCAGTCCAGTTAAGACAACAGGAAGCAGAAAGACTGCATGGACAGGTGTTGATCTAACAGGACAAGCAAAACAGCTATGGTACATCAACAAGCACATATAACTATGTTTACCTCTACAGCTTCAAGCAGAGACCCACAGGGAAACTGCCTCAGTGCTTTCAAAATCTTCAGGGTTCTTTTCAGCCAACTCAGAACTCACATTGGACAAACAGGCAAAGAATCATGGGGGTGCTATGCTGAGTGGAAATTGGTAAACAGGTATGATCACAAGTAACAGTGTCAAGGGGAACACCAGGGATACATCTGTTCGCTAACCAAAACATGCAGCTGCTTAAGCCACCAACAAAAAGCATCTCCCAGGCAGCTTGAAGACGGATGCTCTGCACTTTCTTTTGACAAAAGGCATCTTATAAGCCACCACTCTCTACTTCCAAAGGTTCTGCTAAAGGTAAGCCAGACAAACCAAGAATTGGAAGGATCTACCTCTATTGCTAAAGGCGCATTGTCTCAAAGCACCACTGAAGAATCATCCTTCCACCACTGCGGGCCCCTCATGCTCCTCCACTACTTATCTTCAAAAAGAATGAGCTTAAATTATGTCGTAAGCCTACCTCTCTCATTCAACAGGTCATTATAGAAATGTTTAGCTCATAGCAAAATCAAACTTCCTCAACAAGTCTCAAATGTTATTTTGGAGGGCTCACAGCTTACAACAGGTTTGTGAATTCTCAAGTGGAAGAGAGAGACCTATTTCTTCCTGAGTAAAGGCCTAGGGTTGCTCCTTCTTTTAAGTAGTTCTATATCTTACTGATTGATTGACAGCATTGGATTAGGTCTTGCATTTCTATTCATGTGTTCATTATTGTTCTAGACTATGACTGCAGGATCCACCCACCTTTGTTTTTGAGCTCTTCAGAAGTCAGGCTGCAAATAACTCTTCTAAGCTCACTGCGAGCTCCTTGTCCATTTCTCCACCTTCTCTTCATGTTGATTTCTCAGAAACTCCTACTTTGAGTGATCCTCAATTATTGCCTCGTTTTTTTCATTGGGAAGACTCTTTTGCAGCTTGAAAGCCTCTACATATTCCACGAAGGTGTTGAGCTCCCTTGTTGGCCTTTCTTTGTGCTTGAAGTGTTTCTGAAGTTGGCATCTTTGCACTCAACGGCCTTTTTCCTTTGCTGATAAGGTGGATGTGTCTCAAACCAGTCTATTCATTTACCTATTTTTTCTGCACTCAAGGAAAACAGGTTAGGGATTAGAAATACTTTTGAGCTTTTCTCAGACAGTTACGGGTTACCTTATCTTTTTGCATAGGACCAAGCAGCACAAATAGTTCTGCTTTCTTTTAAGTAGGTACCAGGGGTCATTTTGTTACCTGTTTCTTTCAAACCACATTGGGTTTAGGTTCTTTTGTTCTTTGTGTGTTTTGGCAAGCAGATCCCCAATGGATTGGATGACTCATTCCACTTTGTTCTAGTCAGCACGGCAGCCAGATGTTTGGTTTGTCAGACCATTCCACTAGGGCTACTGCCACCTCTACAGCCTTTCTGGGGGTGTCAACTAAGGACATTTTTGGCAGCTACTTGGAGTTCAGTACATACTTTTCTCTAAGCACTACCACTTCCCTCTACTCTAAATCTAGGGCTGGGCTGGCCACCCTTGCTGTACTGGGCTCATTTTTTTGCTTGACTGCTTCTGTTGATTTTTGCCATCTCTTTACCCAAGTGTTTTTTCCCCAACTTTCATAACAAAGGAGAGTACAAGCTACATTCCTTGGACGTACACAGACAATTACGTTTTATATCCATAGAACTGCTGGTCATAGGCAATCCGATCAGTTGTTTATCTCCTTTGCCAAAAGCAATTTCGGAAAATCAGTTTCTAAGGTTTCTCTCTCTAGATGGATCTCGAGTTGTATTCTTTTAGCATATCAGAGTTCGGGGAGGCCTGCACCCCAAGGAGTCCATGCTCATTCTACTAGGGCCGTTGCCACTTCTGCGGCCTTTCAAGCTAGGGTTCCACTGGATGACATTTGTTCCGCAGCCACTTGGGCTTCATCTCACACCTTTATCAGCCATTATAAATTAGATGTTGTTTCCCGAGGTAGAGCGTCCTTTGGCTCTGCGGTGCTCCGGAATATCCTTCCATGAAGGCCACCCAAGACTTAGGTAGCTGGGGACTCTGTCCCACAGGTTGCTGACAAATGAAGTTCCTACTTCAGATTAAGAAGTTATGTACTCACCATAACGTTCCATCTGAGTAGGTATCTTCATTTGTCTACAACCATCCCCCCCTCCTTCCCCCTGACCGATTTGATCGCTCTGGTGTTATTAGCATATGTTCCCATTGGGACACCTGTTATCTGTTGTGCTATGGGGCAAACTTGATCTGAGGTCAGTTAGGGCAGGCAGGGGATTATGGGAAAGGGGGAGGAGCTAGGAGCTTGGATCTATGCTATGATAGAAGTTGCTGGCTTGGATCCGAGATCGGATCCGTATCCCACAGGTTGCAGACAAATGAAGATACCTACTCAGATGGAACGTTATGGTGAGTACATAACTTCTTATTCAGCACAACCGCTGAAAAAGCGTAAGGATAAGGATAGAGACAGACCTCACAAGGCCAAGCCTTCCAATGACTCTGCCGCTAAAACAGGTCATTAGTACTCCAGAACTCAGTGAAACACTTTCGCAGCCCCTGATGCCCAATGCAATTGCCATGCAGGCCTCTATCGAGACCCTTTCAGAGTCCGGTATGCCGCAGAAATCTTCTTCATCTTCAGAGCCTTTGGGTATCTCTGCCTCGGTTAGGTCCAGAGTCGCTAAGCAGGTACCGGCTTCCAAGGATGTCTTTTGCACTACCGATTCCAGTCAGAAACTGACGTCTTCTCACCCGACTACTGCTAATCTCAGACCAATGACCTCTCTTAGGCCTAGAAGCCAGGCCACCCCAAGGAAATCTTCCTCCCGCCCCTCCACCATAGGCCCAGATGCTTAAGATGGCAGAAGATCTTATTTCCCTTATCAGGGGTAGTTAGGCCTCTACTTCTAAAAGAAAAGGCTTCCTTCTCCAGAATTTTTGACAGAACAGGATGCTGAGGAATCAGATTACTCAGATTTGGAAGAGGATCAGCAACCTCTTACTCCTTATGAGGATTCAGATGCAGAGGAATCCATCCCTTCTGCCTCCCCAGCAGAAGATTTTTCCTTTAGGGAAACTTTCCATACCCTCAGGGAACATTTCCAATGAGAATCTCAGGACTTCCCTCAATCCAAGAAAAGGCTAAGAGAATTTCTGGACCTTCCTCAGCACAGACTTCTTGCCACCCCCCCCCCCCCATTTTAGATGTGGTTGATGTTTTCCTTGAATCCAGCTTAGCTCAGATGTCCTCCCTCCTGCCCCAGTAAGCCTGACAGGTATTGCAGGGTACCAGACTCCCACAAATTCCTGTACAGAAATCTCGCTGCAGACCCAGAAGTCATTACACAGGGCCCCAAAGGAGCCAGGGTGAGTTCAGCAAAGATTCCTACTCCTTCTGGTAAAGAGGCCAGAACTCTGGACAGATGGAGTAAAAAGGTATACACCTCTGCAACTTTAGCTAACAGAGCTCTCAACTGTCAGTTCCATATGTTAAATATCAACAACACACTTTGGAATTATTAAAGCAAAATAATTTCTACTTTTTCTGACTGTGGCAATTCTAAGGAGCTAACAGATTTATTGCACCATTCTTGTCAAGTGACTAGGCATTCTTTACACTGCAGATATGATGCATTATAAGTATCTAACAGGGCAGCAATGTGTGGATCTGTCATTCGGAGATATGCATAGATGAAGGAACAACCTCTACCTGAGTCTAAGTTTATTGATGCGCCTTTGGACAAAGATCACTTGTTTGGGGAGAAAGCAGAAGAGGTGCTTAAGAAAATGGAAGACAAAGCAACATCTATGCAAACAGTAAAATATTTTTTTCAAGTTCAACCACCTAGATTCAGCAAAAACTTTCCCTCTAAGCACTGGTCCTTTCCTGCCCCTAGCAGACAGGGGAAGCTAAACTCCACAGGGACAGGCCACCCAGGTCCCTACAGTAGGGACAACAGAGAACCAAACAGTGGACCACATCCATTTCCAAGGCAGGGAAATCTAAGCCATCCCTCTATGGCAAAAACTCTCAATGACTCCCTCCTCCCACCCTCCCTTCACCCAAAGGCTCAGAGGAGGGCTATCACTCTGCAAAGAAAATTGTTTGTTTGTAACCAAGGACCAATGGGTCTTAAATATAATTTTTCAGGGATATAAATTCAATTTCTGCGAACTCCCTATCCCCAAAGGTTACCCAGACTTACCTCCAAATCAGTGGGCAGAGGGATTAAATCAAATCCAAACCCTCATATCCCAGGGGTCAGTAGAACCTGTTCCCACAGATCAAGCAGGCAGAGGCTTCTATTCCAGGCTATTCCTTGTTCCCAGAAAGGAGGGCACTTGGCCACCCCATCCTCAATCTATCCACTCTGAGCACCTCCCTGGTGGTCCCCAAATTCAAAATGCTAACCTTACAGACGCTGCTGCCTATGTTGACAAAAAATGCCTGGTTAGTGACCCTGGACTTAAAAGATGCATACCTCCATATCCCCATAAGGAAGTCCTGCAGAAAATTCCTGCATTTCAGAGCAGGCTGACAGCACTTTCAATTCTCTGCTCTTCCCTTTGGCTTATGTACTGCTCCCAGGGGGTTCAACAAATGCCTGGCCCCCACCATAGCATTCTGCAGACAGAAAAACATTCATATTTATCCATATCTGGATAACTGCCTCATCCAAGCAGAGAGCAAAATAAAAAGCTGCTGCAGGACTTACTTTTCGTAAAAAGCCTTCTCTCTTCCTTGGGATTCACCATCAATGAGAGGAGATCAAAGCAGACTCCCTCCAGGAGTATCATCTTCCTGGGTGCTCTGCTGGACACAGCATCCCAAATGGCCTTCCTAAGCCCAGAGAAGCAGAAATTCCTCTCCCTCTATTTTTCTCAGCTGGCATCCCAAAGTCAGCTCATAGCAGGGAAGTTCTTGCAGGCCCTGGGATACATGGCTTCTTGCATCCTTCTGATTCCTCTGGCCAGACTGCACATGAGGAAACTTCAGTGGTACCTAAGGAACCTTTGGTGCCAGCATTCTCAACCACTGGAGATCTCCCTCCCTCTCATCCCCTGTATAAGGGCAGAATTGCTTTGGTGGGCAGAGTCATGTGCCAAGAACCAAGGTCTCCTCTTCATCTACCACCCAACAGACCAGACCCTCACCACCGATGCTTCAGAAGTTGCCTGGGGTGCCCACCTAGGGGACAGGTGCACCCAGGGCCTTTGGGATGCCCAACACCTTCCCTTGCACATCAACTAGAAGGAAATGCTTGCAGTACAGAAGGCTCTAACCTCCTTCCAGACTCATCTCAGGCCAGGGGTTCTTCTTGTCAAAACAGACAACACCACAGTAATGCGGTCCATCAACAAAAAGGCAGGGACTCAATCTTACCCCCTGTGCAGGCTAGCCGTGAACCTCTGGCTGATGGCCTCATCCATGAGATTATACCTTATAGCCCAATACCTCCCAGGGATCAACAACACCGTGGCAGACCACTTAAACATACACATTGTGGACCCCTACAAATGGCAGCTCCATGGAAACGTCTTCTGCAGAGTCACTCAAGTGTGGGGAAACCCAGAGGTAGACCTATTTGCTTCACACCTCAACCATCAGGTAAAGAAATTTTGCACCAGGGATTTTCACCACCTAGCATGGAAGGTGGATGCCTTAACCTTCCCTTGGAACTCCCTCTTTGTGTACGCCTGATTCCTCTTCCTCTTGTTCCTAAGGTACTCTTCAAGATCAGGGAGGAGAGGCCCAAGGCCATCCTCGTTGCTCCAAATTGGCCCAGGCAACATTGGTACCTCCTGCTGCATAGTCTCACATCTCATCTGCCCTGGCAGCTTCCACAGATCCCAAACTGCTTGACTCAAGCAAGGGGGATGCTGCATCCAGACTTGCCGACTCAAGCTATCAGCATGGCTGATGCTCCCATGGTAAGGGAAGAACCCCTGCTAAGCAAACAGGTGCTGGACATTCTCACAGAGGCCAGAAGGCCAAGCACCAGAAGATCGTATGCAGGAAAGTGGAAAAGATTCTGCTCCTGGTACCAGGCCAGAGGGGCCAGTTTATCCCTACCTGCTGTCCCCCTCATCCTGGAATATCTAGCGGAGTTACTGAATAGTGGTCTCTCCTACTCTTCAGTTAAGATTCATGCTTCAGCCATTTCTGCTCAGTTTAACACAGACCAGCCACTGTTCTCTCACCCTTTGGTTAAGCAATTCCTTAGAGGGGCTTCTAACAGTAGGCCTCCCACGCCAGCCTGGGACCTTAATTTTGTTCTGTAAAAACTGACCCTATCCCCTTTGAACCTGCTGTCTCAGCAGAGCTGAAATTCCTCTCTTGGAGGACTATCTTTTTGCTGGTCATCACTTCATCCAGAAGGGTTTCTGAATTGCAGGCACTGATGGCCATTGAGTCTTTCATCATTTTCCATGCAGACAAGGGTGTCCCTTAGGACTAACCCCTCCTTTTTGCCCAAGGTAATATCTAATGTATCTGTCAACCAGGCCATTCATCTGCCTACCTTCTTCCCCAACCCTTAGAACAAGGGGGAAAGAATTCAGCACTCCCTGGACATGCACATGCAGCTCAGATACTACCTGGACTGTACTAAAACCTTCAGAAAAACAGACAGCTTTGTCAATTTTGCCGTATGGGCAGAGGGGAAGCCCATCTCCAAGCAGACCATCTCTAAATGGATATCACACTGTATCCATTTCTGCTACAGATTTCATGGGAATCCTCCCCTTAAGTCTGTTCACACCCATTCCACTAGGGCAGCTTCCACTTCCACAGCATTCCTGAGAGGAGTCCCCACCAGGGACATCTTGGAAGCTGCCACCTAGACCTCTGTCCATACCTTCACAAAGCATTACCACCTTCCTCTTTTCTCCAAGGCTAGAGCAGAGTTTGCATCTGCAGTTTTGCAGAGCCGCCTTACCCCTGCCTAGGTCTCTTCACTATCCTACCACCCCTCTCTTCAGCTTTGGTAATCTTCCCACAGGTGATGACTGCAGCAGTGAAACACAAAGAACATAGTACAGTTGTGTACGCTTACCATAAATGTAGATGTTCGAGTGTATTCACTGTTGCAGTCCTGGTTTCCCTCCCTCCTTCCCCCTTATATCTTCTTTCACCACCATGTTTTCTGTGTCTTATCTCCTGAGGCTTCTGTTTGGTTAGGGCAAGAAAAACTGATTTAATGGCATCGGCTGCCTTGCTTTATAGCACTGACGACCTGATGTCACTCTACAAGTGATAGCAGCTGATGCAGAAAAACATTGACTCTCTTATTCGGGCTGGCCGAGGGCTACCACAGTAGGGATAACACAGGTGATGACTGCAACAGTGAATAAACTCGAACATCTACATTTATGATGTGTACACAACTGTACTTTTTCACTATGGTCTGACTGTGCTGGGAAGTACTTTGCAATAAGTGATTCTACCCCAGTGCCCTTTCCTAGGAGGAAGCAAGTCTACCTGAGTTGCATGCTGGCCACTCTTGTATGTGACATGTGACGGTCTCTCTTGCTGAACCATTTGTTGGCCACCATCAAGCATTTCATGGACAAAAGTCTAGTGTAACTGCTCCTTCTTTATTTTTGCTGCCCACCCATGTGGACTCAGGCAGTCCTCATGTCCTGATATGTGCTTTCAGTTTCCTATTATCAACACCAACAAATGTTGTCTTGCTTTATGTAGTATGTCCTGCAATTGCAGCAGAACTGCACTCCTTTCCTCACTTTCACAACCCTGCTATGGGGCATAGACTGAGATTGTGAGTACTACCCTATCCTTGCACTGGAGTTTGTCATTAATTCTAACATCCCTCACTATTTTCTAAAGTCTGTGTCTTGCCATAACTCCCACAGCATTTCTAGTCTGTTCTCCTCCTTAACAGTAGACTCTGAATCCCAAGCCTAGAGGCTTCACTGTAGTGCCCTTCCATCTTTTTTTTTTCCTGGATGCAGAGGAAGATGTTCTTCGTGTTTCACTGTTGCAGTCATCACATTTGGGTTATCTGCCTGCAGTTAGCCCTCAGTCGGCCCGAATACCAGAGTCTTGGGATTTCTGTGTCGGATGCTGTCGCCTCTTACATGACATCTGGTCATCAAGGGTATCAAACATGCAACTGATGCCATTACCCCAGTCTTTCTTGCCACGCGGGAGCCTGAAGCAGAAGTAGTTTGCAAGTGCCGGTCAGCTGCTACCTTAAATTTGCATTTTTCGAGTTTCAAACCTGAAGTCTTCTAAAGCTAAGTACCTCATTGGGGATCTTTTTTTCTTGCTCTAACCGATGTCAAAAAAAGTTAACAATCGTCTTGCCTGTGGAAAGCAAATACCTCACAGAGATTTTCATTCAAAGGGGATCTAGTATCTTTCTGCCTGGGACGACATGATTGACAGACAATAATGCTTTGCCAGAGAAGGTCTGCACCTGTCTCCCCTGGGATTCAAGTTACTGGCTAAGGTTCTTGCCACCCCTATAGTGCATTTTTTAGGCAAAGTTCAAAGGACAAAACCACCATCGTAACAGGTACAAGCATGCAAAATCTGAAGGTAATGCTACTCAGTGCTAGAAGTCTAAACCTCAAAATGCACTCTCTCGAGGCACTCCTAAAAATGGAGAACATAGGATATGTGTGCAGTAACTGAGACCTGGTTCAAGGCTCCAGAGAGCACCCCTGCAATACCAGGCTACAACTCTTACCACACTTTTCAGCCACCAAACCAGGATCGAAACACTAAAGGTGGAGGAGTGTCAATATTCACCAAGGATATTCACACCACCAGTCTAGTTGCCCCAACACAATGCGTCTGAAATTCACCAGGTGCAAATAACACTAGGTAAGACTGCAATCCAAATTGAAGCTTGCTACAGATCCCCCACCATACCCCAAGATTCTCACTACACCTTTCTAAACATACTGGAAAATATTAAGATAGAGCCAAACACCCTAATACTGGGTGATTTTAACTACCCTGCCATTAACTTGGAAAACTACTCATGTACCAACACCTTTGCCCAACGGTTCTTGGAATTCATAAATTCCAATGCCCTGGATCAACTAATCCATAGTCCCACCAGGGGCTCCAATATCCTAGACCTGGTCATTGCCAACATGGGAAATCGATGCTCCACACCTATGGTCACCCCCTCATTAGTCAGGTCTGACCATAAGCTAATCACCCTTAACATTCACATCCTACCCCCACCCCCCCAGTAAGGAAACCTCCATAAAAACTTCTCCAAAGCCAACTTCATGCTACTCAAGTCAGAAGTGACAAACTTCATGACACCTATGCAGACAGGAACTGAAAGTTCAACTGCTGAATTCTGCACTAAGGCACTGTATGAGCACATCCACTCATGCATGAATCATGCCATCACAAATAGAACCAAGACATGCAACACATAGTTCTCAAAGTCAGTGTGCTAAACAGTCACAGCCCTTAAGGCCAAACACAATGCCAGACACACTTGTTATAGGTGACTCCATAGTCAGACACACTGACGTCCCACTCACCAGACTGAACAAGGAAAAGATCACAGTAAGCTGCCTGTCAGGCGCTAGAATCCGCCACATAACACAAGCACTCAGGTCACTCCACAGCAAGTACAAGTATGACTCAGTCATTGTCCATGCCGGTGTGAATGACCTGAGACGTACCTCCCTGGACTACATGAAAAGAGACATAGAGGAGCTCTCAGATTATGTAGCCCAGGCCGGTATGACCCTGACCCTGAGCAGTATCCTACCCTCACCAAGAATGATGCCACAATACAGAGACAAAATGATCAGCTTTAATAATTGGCTTAATTACTGGTGTCATTCTAAGGGGATCCAATGTATGTCTGCCTGGGATGACATGCTTGACAAGCCACGCTGCTTCGCAAGGGACGGCTTGCACCTGTCACCCCTGGGCTTCCGGATATTGGCAAAGGCTCTTGCCACCCCCATAGTGCCTTTTTTAGGCAAGGCTCAAATGATAAATCTACCGCCCTAGAAAACAAAAATGAAGAAAAACTAAGGGTAATACTGCTCAATGCCAGAAGTCTAAACCTCAAGATGCACACCCTCGAAGCCCTCCTCAGTATGGAGAACATCGATGTCTGTGCTGTGACTGAAACCTGGTTCAAGGCTCCTGAGAGCACCCCATCACTATCAGGTTATACCTCATATCATGCATTCCGGCCCCAAAATCCGGACCAAACCACAAAAGGAGGGGGAGTATCCATATTCATAAAGGATACCCACACATCCAGGGTAGTGGCAACGCACGAAGCATCGGAGACCATCCAGGTGCAATTAACCATAGGTAAAACTGCCCTACAGTTTGTAACATGCTACAGACCACCTTCTCAAACTCAGGAAACCCACACAGCCTTCCTGAAGACACTGGAGAGTATGAATGTCTCTCCAAACACCATCATATTGGGTGACTTCAACTACCCAAACATAGACTGGGAACATTACTCAAGCCCCAACACCCTAGCCCAAAGGTTCCTTGAGTTCATAAACTCAAATGCTATGGAACAACTAGTCACCATTCCCACAAGAGGAGAAAATATACTAGACCTGATCATCACAAACATGGGGACAAAATGCTCCACACCGGAAGTATATCCCTCATTGGTGAGATCAGACCATAAATTAATCTCACTGGAGATCCACATCCCGCCCCCACCCCCAGCAAAAAAGACCACAGTGAAGAACTTCTCAAAAGCAAACTTCACACTTCTTAAGACTGGAGTGGTATCCTTCAAGGCAACCGAGCAAGTGGAAACCACAACCCGCGCTGCTGAAACCCTTACAAATGCCTTCTACGAGCACCTCCAGGAATGTATGGATCAAGCAATCCCTAATAAAATCAAGACCCTTTCCACCGAAGGCAGGCGCCCGGTCTGGTGGACCCCAGCCATAAACAAACTCTACAACAAGAGGAGAAAGCTACTACATGACAGAGCAAAATCCCTAAAAGGGAAGGCATCTCTGATCAATACTAGCAAAAAACTACGATCACTCATAAAATCATCCAAGGCCAACTTTGAGAGAAAAATCACTAATGACACAAAAGACAATCATAAAGCCTTCTTTAGCTATGTTAGAAACCTGGGTGGAAACTCCCAGATATGCTCAGAATTAGTCAGAAATGATAAAAAAAATCACTGAACCCACAGACATTGCCAACATACTGGCAGACAGGTTCAGTGCAAATTTCTCCCCTCCCTCCCCCCCAAAAGGAGAAATATCTATCCCACCAGAGTCTAGCCTCCCAAACATCTCAGATGCCCAGGTGAGAGCTGCTCTCTCTAAAGCAAAAAACACAGCATCAATGGGACTGGACGGTGTCCCCAGCTGTGTGCTACACGAACTCAGTGAGGAACTAAACCCATGCATAAGGCTGCTGTTTAATCTTAGCCTTACTACAGGATACGTACCCAAAGAATGGCGTATGGCAACTGTAGTCCCACTCCACAAAGGCGGTGCTTCTACGGACCCTGGAAATTACCGCCCCATAAGCTTGACTAGCCTTGTCTGCAAAGCTATGGAGAGGATCATAATGGAACTCATAAATAAAGACATTGGGGACCTACAGACACTGGATCCTACCCAATTTGGCTTTGTCAAGGGCAGATCCTGCCTCTTGAACTTGGTCGACTTTTTCGAAACAGTCACTAAGGCCATTGATGAGGGTAAGGCAGTTCACACAGCCTACCTTGACCTAGCAAAAGCGTTCGACACAATACCCCACTCGGGCATCATAGAAAAGCTCACCAGCTTAGATGTAAACCCATATGTCACAAGATGGGTTGCAAACTGGCTCAAGGACAGAACACACAGGGTTAGAGTTGCTGGTGCCATGTCAGACTCTAAGCCGGTCACGAGCGGTGTCCCACAGGGCTCAGTCCTGGGCCCCTCTTGTTCGGCATTTATTTTTCTGAAGTACAGGCATACATAAGGGATTTTAGGCTGACAAAATTTGCAGATGACTACAAACTGGGCACCATAATTGACACTCCATCAGACACAGACATCCTCCAGAGAAGTCTCATAGAAATGGATAACTGGTGCCAGAGCCATGGCCTTAAGCTAAATGCCAAAAAATGTATAGTCATACCCTTTGGGAAAAACAAGGTAACCCTAATTACCACATAGGTGGTAATCCATTAAACACGGAAGAAGTTATCAGGGACCTGGGGACCCAAGTTGACAGTAACCTCTCTTTGACACTCACATTGCCAAAGTGGTTAGGAAGACCTTCTACATTGCCCACCTGATCATGAAGGGATTCACATCCAGATCAGGAGAGGTCATTGTACCCCTGTACTCTTCACTTATCAGACCAATGATTGAGTACAACGCCCCATTCGGAATGTACCTTACCCGACACCTGCAGCAGTTGGAAAGCCCCCAAAAGTTCCTCACCAAAAGGATAAAGGCTCAAACATATGTCATACGATGCCCGACTGAAGAAACTCCAGCTCTATTCAGTCGCATACCGCCTGCTCAGAGGTGATCTGTGCCTGACATACAAGGCCATGTCCAACCCGGAATTAATGGACATGCTCCACCTCAAAAATCCAAATCCACCAGAGCCACGAGAGCAAGAGACTTAAACCTCAACACGGATATAAATAGGACATGCTGGAGGGACAGATTCATCACCCAGAGACTCCCTACACTATGGAACAGAATCCCAGTCCATGTGAGGCAGAGCCCCTCACTGACTCTGTTCAAGAGAAATCTTGACGAGTGGATGGGAGATCGTAGGTTTACCCTGGGAATCATCTCTGTATCACTGCTGGACAGAGGCACAGCAAACTAATGGGTATAGTATTCTCATCCTAAGGGGTGGTGAAAGCCACACACACTCTGGCTAGGCTTATAAATGCCCTAGGGCAGATAGCCTAGTATGAACCTATGAACCTATGATTCTCTCATCCAAAAAAAGGAAGCCAATCTGATGGTCCCCTGCCATAAACAAACTTTACAACAAAAGGAAGAAACTGTTGCAGAAAAGAGGAAAATCCCAGGATACAAAAAACTCCCTTACCAGCCTCAGTAAGAAACTGAGATCCCTCATAAAATCCTCCAAAGCTAGTTACGAAAATAAAATTGCCAAAGATTCCAAAGACAACCACAAGAGATTCTATAACTATGTCAATAATCTAATTGGCAATGCTCATATCTGCTCTGAGCTAAAACAGAATGGCATTAAATATACTGATCCCAAGGATATTGCCAATATCCTGGCAGATTGATTCAGTTTCAACTTCACCCCCCTCTCACCCCTTAAATGGCCCATCTCAATACCGGAAGATTGCCAAATTCTGGTAATAACGGCCTCACAGGTAAAAAATGCACTCTCCAAAGCTACGAATACAGCATCCATGGGACCAGATGACATCCCGGGCTGTGTACTACCTTTACTACAATATGAACTGGCACCTCACCTAAGTGTCATGTTTAATCATAGTCTCACCTCAGGCTTCGTGCCCACTGAGTGACGCAGAGCTACAGTTACCCACTCCACAAGGGGGGATCCACCTTGGATCCTGGAAACTACCATCCCATCAGTTTGACAAGCCTTATCTGCAAGGCCATGGAGTGTATTATCATGGAACTTATAAACAAAGACATTGGCAACCTTCAAACACTGGACCTCACCCAGTTTGGGTTCGTGAAGGGCCGATCCTGTCTCCTGAACCTGATTGACTTATTTGAATCAGTCTCCAGAGCCATGTACAAGGATAAGGTGGTCCACACAGCATATCTAGACCTTGCCAAGGCCTTTGACACCATCCCTCACTCTGGTATCATAGATAAACTTACTAAGCTGGGCATTAATCCCTACATCACCCAATGGGTTGCTATCTGGCTTACTGATAGAACCCACACTGTAAAAGTAGCCAACTCCGAATCCAGCTCCAGACAGGTGACAAGTGGAGTACCTCAGGGTTCAGTTCTGGGACCGCTCTTGTTTGGCGTCTACTTCTCCGAAGTACAGGCCAACACTAAGGGACTCTGGCTAACAACGTTCACTGGGAGCCATTATTGAATCCCCTAATGATGTGAATACTCTATAAAAGGGCCTTACAGAAACAGATGCTTGGTGCCAGAGCCATGGGCTCAAGCTCAATGCCAAGAAATGTACAGTTATCCCCTTTGGGAAAAAACATGTATCCGTGAATTACCATATAGGTGGCAGTACACTAAACACGGAAAGTGTGAAAAGAGACTTAGGGACACAGGTGGACAGTGGTCTCACCTTCGATAACCACATCACCACAACAGTCAGGAAATCCTTCTATGTGGCACACCTCATCACTAAGAGCTTTTCATCCAGAAAAAAGGAGGTCATTGTCCCACTGTACTCATCCCTCATTAGACCCATTATAGAATACAATGCCGCATTTGGTATGCACCTCTCAAGACATGTGCAACAACTGGAAAGGCCACAGAAATACCTCACTAAAACAATCACAGGCCTAAAGCAGATGCCCTACGCTGACCGCCTTAAAAAACTCCCGCTATACTCTGCCGCATATCTACTCAGAGGCAATCCCTGCTTAACATACAAGGCCATGTCAAATCCAGAACTGTTGGACATGCTACACTTACAGAAATCCCAATCCCTCAGAGCCACACACTCCAGGGATCTAAACCTTGTCATCACAATAAGCAAAACATGCTGGAGGGATTGGTTCCTGACCCAGAGACTCCCCAGACTTTGGAATAGATTGCCCATACGTGTCAAGCAGAGTGCCTCTTTGGTCCTCTTCAAAAGGAACCTTGATGATTGGATGGGAGAAAGGAAATTCACCCCAGGGATCACGTCAGTCTCCCTGCTAGACAGGGGTCCAGGGAAGTAAATAGAGTGGGAAGAAATAGCCATGGAATTGTTATGGCTAGGCTTGTATAGGCCCTAGGGCTGATAGCCTAGTACCAACCTATGAACCTATTCTTACTGCGTCACCTGTTTGGGCCCAGACCACAATGTTCCTCACTGTCGGTTTTGTGCCTTGTTAAATGCCCGAACTATTCATCATCTTTGATGCTAAATTCTTTCGCTCTCATTCTCTGAATTTCCGAAATGGATTCATTAAGCCATCCAACTAACGATCTTCCAAAAAAAGTAAGGATGAAGACAGAGACAGACTGCATAGGTCCAAAACTGCTGACGATGCTTCCGTTAAGCTAGTCACCAGTACTCAGTGAGGTGCTTTCGCAGCTCCTGATACCCACTTCTACAGATTCTCAGGCCTCTACTGAGACCCATTCGGAGTCTGGTATGCCGCAAGATGCTTCTTTGACTATGGAACCTGCAGATGTCTCTACTTTGGATGGGTCCGGAGCCGCTGTGCAGGCACTGGTTTCTGAGGGTGTATTCAAACCTTCTGATGTTCGTATTAAACCAATTACTTTGTTTTTGACTAAAAGTACCAAATTTCTCAGGCCCAGAGTTTGCACTATGCCTAGGAAACTGACGACCAAAGTGCATTCTCAAGCTCCCATGCCTCAAACAAATGCTTAGAATGGCTGAAGACCTTATTACTTTAATTAGAGGAAGCCAGCCTTCCCCCTCTAAAAGACAAATAATTGATTTTCCTTCTGATTCTACAGACCATGAGTCCGATGACTGTGACCCCTCTGATTAGCAGGATATATCCTTATCCACCTATGAGGATTCAGATGCAGAGGATTCCATTCCCTCTGCCTCCCCTCCAGAGGATTTTTCTTTTGGTGAAACCTTGCATACCCTAAGAGAGCATTTCCACTGGGAATGCTAAGACTACACTCAGTCCAAAAAGAGACTCGGGGAATTTTTAAACTTGCCTCAACACAGGCCTCTAGCTATTCTCCCTGTCCTGGATATTGTAGATGATGTCTTCATGGAATCTGGTCTTACCCCTGACGCTTTGCCTGCAGCTCCTAGAAAGCCTGACCAGTGCTACAGAGTACCTGACTCTCACAAATTTCTCTTTAAAAATCCTACTGCAGATCCAGGCACCATTTCCTAGGGACCTAAAGGTATTAAGGCTACTACAGCCAAAAACCCTACCTACCCTTTCAGACAGGGATTCTAGGGCTTTAGACAGGTGGGGTAAGAAGGTATATACCTCTGCAACTCTTGCCATCAGGGCTTTAAATTGCTAATTTTACATGTTGAAGTACCAGCAGCATATTATGGAACAAATTCAACAAAAAATGTTGATTCCTGATTGTGCAGAAAATAGAGATTTACAAGAGTTAATGCATTCTGTAAACCAAGTTAGTAAACATATTTTGCAGTGTGGTTTTGACACCTTAGAAGCATCTTGCAGGGCTGTGTCACTGGGTCTGTTCTGAGAAGGCATGCTTGGCTGAAGGAACAAAGCTTGCCAAACCATGTCAAAGCAAAATAATAGAGGCTCCTTTAAACTGAGAATGTTTGTTTGATATAAAAGCAGAAGAAGTTCTTAAAAAGATGGAGGAAAAGGCTAAATGTATGCAAACTGTTAAAGATTTCTTACGGGTACAGCCACCTAGATTCAGTGGGCATTGGCCTTTAAAAACTGGTCCTTTCCAGTCCTTCACAGGCCTTCTCAGTCCAAACCCAGGGGCAACTGACCACAAAGACTACAGTCTCAGGGTATGCACAGATCTAAACAATGGAGTGCTCCCACCTCAAAAACAGGGAGTGGTAAACCACCCTCTTATGGAAAAAGTTCACAATGACTGGTCCTCCATCCTTCCCAGCCAGGCCCAAGTACTTGCACCCCTAGGAGGAAAACTCACTCTGCATGCAAAAACTGGGAATACATTACCCAGGACCAATGGGTCTTAAACATTGTATCCCAGGGATAGAGATTCTACTTCCACTCACTTCCAACCCCAAGCAGATTGCCAGACCTTTCCCCAAACCAGTGGGCAGAGGCCCAAAAGCAAGTACTATCTCTTCTCAGTATCAGGGCTATTCAACCTGTTCCAACAGAGCAAACAGGACAGGGTTTCTACTCCCGACTGTTTCTGGGGCCCACAAAAGAGAACTCTTTGCACCCTGTTCTGGATCTGTCAATTCTCAACACCTTCCTGCTCATACCAAGGTTCAAAATGCTTACACTCCAACAGCTGCTTCCTATGCTAGCCAAGCACTCCTGGCTGGTCACCCCAGACTTAAAAGAAATTTATCTACACATCCCCATAAGGGAATCTTGCAGGAAATATCTATGTTTCAGGGCAGGCTCTATACACTATCAGTTGTCTGCACTTCCATTTGGCTTATCTACTGTGGCCAGGGTATTGACAAAGTGCCTGGCTCCAGCCATTGCATACTGCAGGCAGAGAAACATTCAAATTTACCCATACTTGGATGATTGCCTGATTCAGGAGGACAGTTAGGCATTGCTACTTCAGCACCTGGCATTTGTAAAGAGACTCAACTTCTCTGGGATATACCATCAAAGAAAATAAATCTCATCTGGTACCAAGCCAAAAAATTGTATTCCTGGAAATATTCCTGGGAGCAAGCTTGAACATTACTTCCCAGATGCCATTCCTCACTCCAGAAAAGCAGGTTTATTTGACAAAGTACTTCAAACTACTGGCCACCCAAACCCAGCTATCTGCAAGGAAAATATTGCAAGCCCTAGGGTTCATGGCTTCATGCATTCTCCTAATTCCATATGCAAGACTGCATATGAGGAAAGTTCAATGGTGCTTAAAGAGTGTCTGGTGTCAACATTCTCAGGACCTGAAAACAGTTATTCCTATCATTCCTTCCCTAAGGGCAGAGTTTCTTTGGTGGGCAGAGGCCTGTAACCACAACAAGGGGCTCCCTTTCATTCAACCCCCCCACTGTCAAAACCTTGACAACAGACTATGCATGGGGGGCTCACATGGTAGGCAAATGGAGCCCAGCACAAATGCACCTGCATATCAAGCAAAAATAAATGTTAGCTGTACAGAATGCACTGACAGACTTCAAACACCTTATTCTTCCAGGACAACTCTTGATAAAGACAGAAAACACCAGAGTTATGTGGTATATAAATAAGCAGGGGAGAACTCATTCCTACCCACTCTGCAGGTTAGCCATGGCTCTGTGGAACACAGCCTTGCGCAACAAAGTGCACCTGCAAGCTCAATTCCTGCCAGGCAAACAAAACTCACTGGCAGATGACTTGAGCAGAAACCTAATGAACCCGCACGAGTGTAAACTGGAACCCAACTCATTCAAACTTCTAACCCACAGGTGGGGGACAGCAGAGGTGGACCTCTTTGCTTCCCCCCAAACCATCAATTGAGCAAATTTTGCACCAGAAACTCCCCACAGCCAAGCATGGAAAGTGGATGCCCTATCCTTTACATGGGAAAATGTCTCAATCTATGCCTTTCCCCCTCTGCCCCTCCTTTCGAAAGTACTACTCAAGATCAGACCGGACAGGCCAAGGACAGTCCTTATTGCACCAGACTGGCTGCGCCAGCACTGGTACCCACTTTTACCCAGTCTGATAGTGCCACCCTGGCACCTGCATCAGACTCCCTCTCTGCTGTCCCAGTAGGAGGGCCAGAGTTTGCATCCTCAGCTGCATACCCTGAACCTAGCACCCTGGCTTATTCCCCAAATACTTCACCAGCAACCCTCACAAACAGCTGCTGGATGTCATCCTTGAGGCCAGGAGACCTAGTACTAGGAAATCCTATTCTGAAAAGTGGAAAAGATACTGTTCTTGGAGCCAGTCTCAGGAAAAGGACACAGCCGTGCCCTCCTTACCTCAAATCCTAGATTATCTAGCAGAGCTGCTCCATAAAGGCCTATCCTTCTCATCTATTAAGATTCATGCCATTGCCATCTCAGCGCATTACAATACTGAACCACCCCTCTTATCTCACCCTCTGGTCAAACAGTTCCTGAGAGGAGCTAACAATTTAAGACCCCCCGAGGAGAGCTCCCACTCCTACCTGGAACCTTAACTTTGTACTAGAGAAGCTCACGTTTCCCCCTTTTGAGCCTGCTGCTACAGCAGAGTTAAAATTCTTCTCTTGGAAAACAGCTTTACTTCTAGCCATCACTTCAGCTAGAAGAGTGTCTGAGTTACAGGCCCTTATGGCTGTGGAACCCTTCATTATCTTCCATGCAGACAGGGTTTCCCTCAGGACTAACCCATCTTTTATGCCCAAGGATGGTATCCAATGTGGCTTTAAACCAATCCATCCATTTACCTACCTTCTTTCCTAATCCTCAGAATAAATGGGAAATGATCCTGCACTCCTTGGATGTGCACAGACATCTTAGGTTCTAACTTGACAGGACTAAACCTTTCAGAAAATCTGACCAGCTGCTAGTCAGTTTTGCTACAGGGGCAGAGGGCAAGGCCATTTCAAAGCAAACCATCTCCAAATGGATAGCACACTGCATCCATTTCTGCTACAAACACCATGGAAAACCTACCTCACAGGGGATCAGAACCCATTCCACTAGGGCTACCTCAACCTCTACAGCATTTCTGAGGGGAGTCCCTACCAGACACATCTTGGAAGCCGCAACCTGGAGTTCATAGGTAGGTACTATGCTATCTGCCCAAAGGCATTTATAAGCCTAGCCAGAATGTGTTGGCTTTGCCCCCCCCTAGATTAGTTCCCTGTGCCTTTGTCCAGCAGAGCCATTGAAGTGATACCTGGGGTAAACTTTCTGTTTCCCATCCACTTGTCAAGGTTTCTCTTGAAGAGGGTTAGCGATTAGCTCTGCCTAATTTAGATTGCAATGTTGTTCCAGAGCATGGGAAGTCTCTGGGACAGGAATTTATCCCTCCAGCACATCCTATTTATTGTTGTGGTGAGGTTTAGATCCCTGGAGCATGTGGCTCAAGGGGATATGGTTTTCTTTAGGTGGAGCATGTCCATCAATGCTGGGTTGGACATGGCCTTGTATGTCAGGCAGAGATCACCTCTGAGTAGGTGGTATGCAACCAAGTACAGCTGGAGTTTCTTCGGTCAAGCTGCATACGGCATCTGCTTGAGGCCAGTGATCCTCTTGGTGAGGTACTTCTGTGGTCTTTCCAGCTGTTGCAGGTGTCTTGTAAGGTGCATCCCAAATGGGGCATTGTACTCTATGATGGGTCTGATGAGTGATGCATACAGGGGCCTAATGACCTCTTTTGATCTGGATGCAAACCCTTTTGTGATTAGGTGGGCCACATAGAAGGATTTTCTAACCATTTTGGCAATGTGATTATCAAAGGAGAGGTTACTATCTACTTGGGTCCCCAGATCTCTTATTACGTCTTCCGTATTTAGGGGGCTACCACCTATGTGAGAGTTTGTGGGTACTTTGTTTTTTCCAAAGGGGTGACTATGCACTTTTTGGCATTTAGCTTGAGACCATGGTTTTGACACCAAGTATCTGTCTCAGTGAGACCCTTTTGGAGGATGCCTGTGTCAGCTGGAGAGTCAGTTATAGCCCCTAGTTTGCAGTCGTCTGCAAACTTGGTCAGCCATAGTCCTCCTGTGCTTGCCTGTACCTCTGAGAAGCATATTCTGAACAGGAGGGGTCCTAGGACTGAGCCCTGGGGAACGCCACTTGTAACTGGTTTAGAGTCAGACCTAGCTCCTGCAACTCTTACCATGTGGGTTCTGTCAATGAGCCAGATGGCAACCCATCTCGTGACGTAGGGGTTTATGTTCAGGCTGGTGAGCTTGTCTATAATACCTGAGTGGGGAATGGTGTCGAGGGCCTTTGCAAGGTCTAGGTAGGCTGTATGGACCACCCTTCCCTCGTATATAGCCTTGGTAACTGTCTCAAAGAAGTCCACCAGGTTTAGGAGGCATGATCTGCCCTTAACAAAGCTAAACTGGGTAGGCTCCAGTGTTTTGAGGTTCTCAATGTCTCTGTTAATGATATCCATGATGATGTGTTCCATAGCTTTGCAGACCAAGCTAGTCAGGCTTATAGGGTGATAGTTCCTGTGGTCCGTTGTGGCTCCACCTTTGTGGAGCAGAATAACTGTTGCTGTGCGCCACTCTGTGGGCACATAGCCTGTGGAGAGGCTGAGTTTAAACAGTGTGCTTAGGTTCATAAGTTGGTACTAGGCTATCGGCCCTAAGGCCTATGCAAGCCTAGTCATAACAATTCCCTGGAAATATTTTCCCACAATATTTACTTCTTTGGGCCCCTGTCTAGCAGGGCGACTGACATGATCCCCGGGGTGAATTTCCTATCTCCCATCCAATCATCAAGGTTCCTTTTGAAGAGAGCCAATGAGATGCTCTGCTTGACATGTATGGGCAGTCTATTCCAGAGTATGGGGAGTCTCTGGGTCAGGAACCTATCCCTTCAGCATGTTTTGTTCATTGTAATGATAAGGTTTAGATCTCTGGAGCATGTGGCTCTGAGAGATTGAGATTTCTTTAAGTGGAGCATGTCCAACAGCTCAGGGTTTGACATGGCCTTGTATGTTAAGCAGAGATTGCCTCTGAGTAGACGATATGCCACAGAGTATAGCTGGAGTTTTTTTTAGACAGTCAGCATATGGCATCTGCTTTAGGCCTGTGATTCTTTTAGTGAGGTATTTCTGTGGCCTTTCCAGCTGTTGCAGATGTCTTGTGAGGTACATACTAAATGGGGCATTATACTCTATAATGGGTCTAATGAGGGATGAGTACAGTGGGACAATGACCTCCTTTTTTCTGGATGAAAAGCCCTTAGTGATGAGGTGTGCCACATAGAAGGATTTCCTGACTGTTGTGGCGATGTGGTTATCGAAACTGAGAGCACTATCCACTTGTGTCCCTTAAGTCTCTCATCACACTTTCGATGTTTAGTGTCCTGCCACCTATGTGGTAGTTCATGGGTACATGTTTTTTTCCAAAGGGGATAACTATACATTTCTTGGCATTAAGCTTGAGCCCATGGCTCTGGCACTAGGCATCTGTTTCTGTAAGGCCCTTTTGTAGAATATCCACATCATTTGGGGATTCAATAATGGCTCCCAGTTTGCAGTCATCTGCAAACTTTGTTAGCCAGAGTCCCTTAGTGTTGGCCTGTATGTCAGAGAAGTAGATGCCAAACAAAAGTGGTCCCAGGACTGAACCCTGAGGTACTCCACTTGTCACGTGTCTGGAGCTGGATTTGGAGTTGGCTACTTTTACAGTCCGGGTTCTGTCACTAAGCCAGTTGGCAATCCGAGTGACGTAGGGATTTATGCCCAGCTTAGTAAGTTTATTTATGATTCCAGAGTGGGGGATGGTGTTGAAGGGCTTGGCAAAGTCCAGATAGGCTGTGTGGACCGCCTTACCCTTGTCCACAGCTCTGGAGACCGGTTTAAAGAAGTCAATCAGATTCAGGAGGCAAGATCGGCCCTTCACAAGCCCAAACTGGGTGGGGTCCAGTAAGTTCCATGATAATGCTTTCCATGCCCTTGCAGATCAGGCTTGTCAGACTGATGGGACGGTACTTCCCGGGATCCAAGGTGGATCCTCCCTTGTGGAGCGGGGTAACTGTAGCTGTGCGACACTCAGTGGGCACGAAGCCTGAGGTGAGGCTATGATTAAACATGACACTTAGGTGGCATGCCAGTTCATTTTGTAGTTCATGTAGCACACAGCCTGGGATGTCATCTGGTCCCATGGATGCTGTATTCTTAGCTTTGGAGAGTGCTGTTTCTACCTGTGTAGCTGTGATTATCGGAATTGGGCAGTCTTTTGGTATTGAGATGGGCCCTTTAGGGGGTGAGAGGGGAGTGAAGATGGCACTAAATTGATCTTTGAGCTTGTGTAGGACGCAGCCTGGGACACCGTCCAATCCCATTGATGCTGTGTTTTTGGCTGTGGAAAGGGCTATTTTAACCTGAGTGTCTGTGATTTTAGGGGCACTACATTCTTCTGGTATAGTTATGGGCCCTTTTGGGGGTGAAGTTTGCACTGAACCTGTCTGCCAGGATGTTGGCTATATCAGTCGGATATCAGTGTATTTTGTGCCATTCTGCACTAACTCTGAGCAGATCTGAGAATTGCCACTTAGATTCTTGACATAGCTAAAGAATGCCTTGTGGTTATCTTTGGAGTCCATGGCAATTCTTTCTTTCGAAGCTAGACTTGGATGATTTTATGAGGGAATGTAGTTTCTTGCTGATACTGATCAGGGATGTCTTCCCTTCTTGGGATTTTACTCTTTTCTGTACTAGTTTCCTCCTTCTATTGTATAGCTTGTTTATGGCAGGGGTCCACCAGACTGGTTTCTTTTTCTTGGAGGAGTGAGTCTTGGTTTTGTTTGGGATAGCACGATCCATGCATTTTTGTAGGTGCCCGTAGAGTGCATTAATAAAGAATTTTGCAGCTTGGACAGCGTTATTGACCAGGTCCAATATGTTGTCACCTCTGGTGGGGTTGTTGACCAGTTGATCCAGGGCGTTTGAGTTTACAGTTTGAGTTCAGTACACAACTTCACCAAGCATTATCACTTGCCTATCTTTTCTAAATCCAGAGAGGGATTTGCTATAGCAGTCTTACAAGGCCTGCTAGCCAGCCCTAATTCTTCTTGACTGCCTCCACCCTTCCTCAGCTTTGGGAATCAACCCAAATGTGATGACTGCAACAGTGAAACAAAAAGAACATAGAACAGTTGTGTACACTTGCCATAAATGTAGATGTTCGAGCGTATTCACTGTTGCAGTCCTGGTTACCCTCCCTCCAGCCCCCTGATTTTCTATACTTCCTTCCTATCCTCTTTTTTGGCCATATCTTATGGCAATGGTATTTACCTTTTACTGGAGTAGTTCCACACCATGTAATTGCTTCCTACTTTGGGGGCTCCTGACATCTGGGGCAAGAAAAACTGATGTAATGGTGTCAGCTGCATGTTTTATACCCCTGATGACCTGGTGTCATAGAAGAGGTGACAGCATCTGATGCAGAAATCCCAAGACTCTGGCATTCGTGCTGACTGAGGGCTACCTGCAGGCAGATAACCCAAATGTGATGACTGCAACAGTGAATACACTCGAACATCTACATTTATGGTAAGTGTACACAACTGTACTTTCAGCCTCCTCCTTACCATCATGTCATCCACCTCGTACCTGCTTCTTGTCATTGGACCTATATGTTTGTTGTTTAAACAATTCATGGCCTCAGATGAACGTATGGCTTCATCAAAATAATCATATAACTGTAGGCATAGCTGAATCTTAGTTGAAAGATGATGTCTGGATACATCCCAAATTTTTTAGAATAGCACAATATTGAATGATAATCACCCAGAAAATGGTCAAGTTGAGGTTCTCCTTACATTATAAAGATAGCAACACTCTTCTTCACTACCCTTATTGAGAAAAGTAACTCCACCAGAGATGATGACCCAGGCTGGATACTTCAAATGAAAATATGCAATCCCATTAAAATAGTAATTATATTGATTTACATTCCACCCCCTGCTGTCTGATAAAATTCTCTATCTTCCTTGATAACATTATTTCTCTTCCTAAACATAACAAATCAGTTATTCCCAGAGATAATAATCTAGACTATTCTGGCCTACTGAAAACCCAAATGTTCTGACTCACATCAACCCATAATCTAATCCATTTTGTACATAAAAGTACAAGATTGAATATAAATACAAATAAAAAGTCATTGATAGACATATTTTGAAAACTGTTCAAGAAAAAGACTTCAACCTTCCTTCTTTGTATATCAAGCTTCACTTGTATCAAGATTATGGGCAGGATTCACGAAGCCACCGTGTAAGAGTTATAACTCTTACACGGACGCTGAAGTTAAACGGAGTGATGTCAGCATGCTCTGCATATTCATGAGCGCATGCTGAATCACACCTAAGGCTAACACGGTCCATGTAAGACAGTAGGGGGCGTGTCCGTAGGCCAAGCTGTGCAAGCGGACACGCCCCCAGAAGAGTAAAAGTGCCCAAAGTAAACACCCATGACAGAGTCCATGGAAATGTGAATAAACACAACACAACACATGCCCCCACAGACTATGAACAGAAAATATATAAATGAACATGTTATATATTTTTTTTTAATCGTAAAGATGTTTGCCCGTGAGTGCGCTCGTTTGCGCGGGCGTGCCCGTAGCGCAGCCACAGTTAGCAGTCAGTGGGAAAGCATATAAGAACTAAATATGAAAAGTAAGCCAAGAAGCAATAGTGTAGCGGTAGAGACGTCGGCTGAAGAGCAGGCATCCATGGTTCGAGCCCCCACAACATCAATTTTATTTTTAGTAAAATAAGCATGAAACAAGTCCCTGACAAATATGTACACATATAAAATCACATTTTATGTAAAATGTAATGAAATAGTCCATTTATTTTGAAGAAATGTGAGGTAACAAAACAATAAAAAATGCCAGATGTGCCTATAGCTGAGCTACAGTTTAACAAGGTGAGTGCATCTGCCCGTAGGTGAGCAGTGGTTTAACAGGTGCAAAATGAGTGCCCGTAGCTGAGCAGTGGTTTAATAGGTGCAAAATGAGTGCCCGTAGCTGAGCAGTGGTTTAACACACTGAAACTGTGTGCCCCTAGCTGAGCGTAATATGCGTGATGACAGCCAAATGGGGCGTGAACCAGCATACCCTGTTTGCACGGAACTGCGCACCACGCTAACAAGCTAACCAACGGGCAACGTTGAGCAAGCTGTAACAAAACTGCCTTTACACAGACACACCCCCTAGCCTGTCTAGACAGTCATAAAATATAAAAAGCAGTGCTGTATTCTTAGCTTTGGAGAGTGCTGTTTCTACCTGTGTAGCTGTGATTATCGGAATTGGGCAGTCTTTTGGTATTGAGATGGGCCCTTTAGGGGGTGAGAGGGGAGTGAAGATGGCACTAAATTGATCTTTGAGCTTGTGTAGGGCGCAGCCTGGGACACCGTCAATCCATTGATGCTGTGTTTTTGGCTGTGGAAAGGGCTATTTTAACCTGAGTGTCTGTGATTTTAGGCACTACATTCTTCTGGTATAGTTATGGGCCCTTTTGGGGGTGAAGTTTGCACTGAACCTGTCTGCCAGGATGTTGGCTATATCAGTCGGATATCAGTGTATTTTGTGCCATTCTGCACTAACTCCGAGCAGATCTGAGAATTGCCACTTAGATTCTTGACATAGCTAAAGAATGCCTTGTGGTTATCTTTGGAGTCCATGGCAATTCTTTCTTTCGAAGCTAGACTTGGATGATTTTATGAGGGAATGTAGTTTCTTGCTGATACTGATCAGGGATGTCTTCCCTTCTTCGGATTTTACTCTTTCTGTACTAGTTTCCTCCTTCTATTGTATAGCTTGTTTATGGCAGGGTCCACCAGACTGGTTTCTTTTTCTTGGAGGAGTGAGTCTTGGTTTTGTTTGGGATAGCCACGATCCATGCATTTTTGTAGGTGCCCGTAGAGTGCATTAATAAAGAATTTTGCAGCTTGGACAGCGTTATTGACCAGGTCCAATATGTTGTCACCTCTGGTGGGGTTGTTGACCAGTTGATCCAGGGCGTTTGAGTTTACAGTTTGAGTTCAGTACACAACTTCACCAAGCATTATCACTTGCCTATCTTTTCTAAATCCAGAGAGGGATTTGCTATAGCAGTCTTACAAGGCCTGCTAGCCAGCCCTAATTCTTCTTGACTGCCTCCACCCTTCCTCAGCTTTGGGAATCAACCCAAATGTGATGACTGCAACAGTGAAACAAAAAGAACATAGAACAGTTGTGTACACTTGCCATAAATGTAGATGTTCGAGCGTATTCACTGTTGCAGTCCTGGTTACCCTCCCTCCAGCCCCCTGATTTTCTATACTTCCTTCCTATCCTCTTTTTTGGCCATATCTTATGGCAATGGTATTTACCTTTTACTGGAGTAGTTCCACACCATGTAATTGCTTCCTACTTTGGGGGCTCCTGACATCTGGGGCAAGAAAAACTGATGTAATGGCGTCAGCTGCATGTTTTATACCCCTGATGACCTGGTGTCATAGAAGAGGTGACAGCATCTGATGCAGAAATCCCAAGACTCTGGCATTCGTGCTGACTGAGGGCTACCTGCAGGCAGATAACCCAAATGTGATGACTGCAACAGTGAATACACTCGAACATCTACATTTATGGTAAGTGTACACAACTGTACTTTCAGCCTCCTCCTTACCATCATGTCATCCACCTCGTACCTGCTTCTTGTCATTGGACCTATATGTTTGTTGTTTAAACAATTCATGGCCTCAGATGAACGTATGGCTTCATCAAAATAATCATATAACTGTAGGCATAGCTGAATCTTAGTTGAAAGATGATGTCTGGATACATCCCAAATTTTTTAGAATAGCACAATATTGAATGATAATCACCCAGAAAATGGTCAAGTTGAGGTTCTCCTTACATTATAAAGATAGCAACACTCTTCTTCACTACCCTTATTGAGAAAAGTAACTCCACCAGAGATGATGACCCAGGCTGGATACTTCAAATGAAAATATGCAATCCCATTAAAATAGTAATTATATTGATTTACATTCCACCCCCTGCTGTCTGATAAAATTCTCTATCTTCCTTGATAACATTATTTCTCTTCCTAAACATAACAAATCAGTTATTCCCAGAGATAATAATCTAGACTATTCTGGCCTACTGAAAACCCAAATGTTCTGACTCACATCAACCCATAATCTAATCCATTTTGTACATAAAAGTACAAGATTGAATATAAATACAAATAAAAAGTCATTGATAGACATATTTTGAAAACTGTTCAAGAAAAAGACTTCAACCTTCCTTCTTTGTATATCAAGCTTCACTTGTATCAAGATTATGGGCAGGATTCACGAAGCCACCGTGTAAGAGTTATAACTCTTACACGGACGCTGAAGTTAAACGGAGTGATGTCAGCATGCTCTGCATATTCATGAGCGCATGCTGAATCACACCTAAGGCTAACACGGTCCATGTAAGACAGTAGGGGGCGTGTCCGTGAGGCTCAGCTGTGCAAGCGGACACGCCCAGAAGAGTAAAAGTGCCCAAAGTAAACACCCATGACAGAGTCCATGGAAATGTGAATAAACACAACACAACACATGCCCCCACAGACTATGAACAGAAAATATATAAATGAACATGTTATATATTTTTTTTTAATCGTAAAGATGTTTGCCCGTGAGTGCGCGTTTGCTTGGCGTGCCGTAAGCAGCCACAGTTAGCAGTCAGTGGGAAAGCATATAAGAACTAAATATGAAAAGTAAGCCAAGAAGCAATAGTGTAGCGGTAGAGACGTCGGCTGAAGAGCAGGCATCCATGGTTCGAGCCCCCACAACATCAATTTTATTTTTAGTAAAATAAGCATGAAACAAGTCCCTGACAAATATGTACACATATAAAATCACATTTTATGTAAAATGTAATGAAATAGTCCATTTATTTTGAAGAAATGTGAGGTAACAAAACAATAAAAAATGCCAGATGTGCCTATAGCTGAGCTACAGTTTAACAAGGTGAGTGCATCTGCCCGTAGGTGAGCAGTGGTTTAACAGGTGCAAAATGAGTGCCCGTAGCTGAGCAGTGGTTTAATAGGTGCAAAATGAGTGCCCGTAGCTGAGCAGTGGTTTAACACACTGAAACTGTGTGCCCCTAGCTGAGCGTAATATGCGTGATGACAGCCAAATGGGGCGTGAACCAGCATACCCTGTTTGCACGGAACTGCGCACCACGCTAACAAGCTAACCAACGGGCAACGTTGAGCAAGCTGTAACAAAACTGCCTTTACACAGACACACCCCCTAGCCTGTCTAGACAGTCATAAAATATAAAAAGCAGTGGGCAGGCTCGAACCCAGGATACCATGCACCATAGTCAAGATACTGAACCACTAAGCCACGACAGCTGTACTCAGAAATGCAGTAATAGCAAATATATAGGAATGAATAGAAAGTGGAGCATGACAAAGCAGGTTTTGTGAAGTGGATACAATTCCAAAATGGCCAATCACAGATAAGTGCGGGAAAAACGGCATATATAAGCCCCATAGGCGGGAATACACAGCATAAACGATTGTAGAACTGACTTGCAGACAGAATGTCAGGTGTAGGTGAGGGTAGTTGCTTTCAAGCACAGAGGTGGGGCGTTGAGAAGTCCAGATACATGGTCTGGCTCCTAGTCCACAATCATGAGGCCCAACTCATGCAGGGCCAGGTCCTGTGGGGAGCATATAGGCCTGAAGCATGGGACCGGTTGGCTCATGATCTCACCAGTGCCACAGGGATTCCAAGGACTGGTGAGCAGGTCTGTCACCACCATGCGGACCTGAAGAGATGCAAGCAGGACCAATTGAACCTTTGGATACAGGAGGCCCGGCAAATGCCCAACGCCCCACTACTGAGTAAGTTACATTTAATTATGTATGTAAGAAATTAAATCAGCTGATATTATGGAGATGTTATTACAATATTACTTCATTTATATTACAGCTGCAGGTGTCCGTTCTGCGAACCGCAGAGCCTATGGCGATAGGCTGGTGCGGTTGCGCCGCCAGGCAGGTCAGTAAGCCACTCCCAGTAACTGTAAAGAAATATCAAAGTATGACAGTTAGCAAAAGAGTGCAGTGTAGTCACTAAGTAATAAAATGTGCAAGTAACAGTGTAAAAGTGTTTGCAAGTATTGCTTGATTAGAAAAGTGTGTTGCAGTCTGTAATCCAAACAAAAAAATGAAAATGTCTGAAATAAAGTCTGAAATAAAGATGTCCCACTTGTAATATAATAGTACACAACCTGCAGCAGGCTGAAAAGTACAGCTGCAGAAGATGAGCAAATCACATGTGTGAAATATATCCCTGTTGAAATACTGAAACATGACAGAAGTGAGACTGCTGGAAAGGATTGTAATAACTACAGGTAAAACATGTCAATAAAGCCTAAAAGTAAGTACCATCCTGAATAGTAAAATGAAAACAAGTGAGAGAGTGTGAGAAAGAGTTATGAATCCACCAATAAAGTAGTAATAACCCCTGAATAAAGTATACTGCAGTCAGTACAGAATTAAATGAATGTGACAAGTAGAACCAAACTGCGAAATGTGTCCAAAGTTTTGCTGCAGCTGGAATGTGTATCCCAAAATCTGGATATGTTGCTCTCAGTCTGCAATATGCAGATAGTATGATTGTCTGAAATATCAAACATCCACAGTTGTCTATAGCTATATAAAGCAAATGTAGCAGGATGATGTAGCTGAACAAAGCCAGATATGAATGTATATGAATAACAATAAAATGTATATTGATGTAGCAGTAACAGTCCTATCACCAAATTGAAGTAGTTATCATATATGAAACTGTAGTTAGAACAGTAGTGTGTATATATCTGTAGCTATTAGAAATGTACAGCATATGTATTGGTATTCGAAGGTGTTAATATTTTCTTCACCCCACCCTATAACCACATATAATCCATTCCACGTGAAATTGGTATGTGCAATCACAATTAACACCCCTGGACATTTGTCCTGTTGGGTCATAAATATTTGCATGTCCGTTGATGCATCTGCCCTGTTCATACATCCAAACCTGATGGCCTGTTGCCATCAATCAACCCTGCATGCTGTTGGACTGTGTATTGCTGTTCAAATTATGCATGTGTTATGCTCGCTGTTCAATGGTGTGAATATCTGGGTGTTTGATTAATGGGAACACTAATGCATGCTGTTACAACTAATTGCGAATGGTATTGTATGTTACTAACCCAAACTGTCATGACATAATGCAAAACATAGGACGACAGGGAAGGCGGGTTCCAGCGGACCCACCTCTCCGACCTCAGCTGGCGAGTGTACCTGGCACTAGTGCCCAGTCTGGACCCTCCTCCAGTGGCCCTTTGCCTCCTGCGGGTGGAAGCGCTGCATGGGATGGGGCCTGTCCCCCCCCTGCAAGCGTGGCCGGAGGAGAACCACCACTCACCTTCCGTAGCGTCCAGACTGTGGTGTGTAGGGAGATCCAGGACTCTGTTCTTGGGCCCCTACGCCAGCTTGAGGCACAGGTGGCACAACCATGCCTGTTGCCCGGCCTACACAGCCCCCAGCACAGCCCCATCCTGGGCAGTGAAGGAACAGTGGCAACTGCCCATGGGTGGGGATATCAGTTCCACTGTTGCCATCTGTGGGCTCATGGGCTCTGGATATCCAAACATCCGTCCCCATCAGTTGTGTAACCCCCCCCACACGTGTCATACACCACCCCTGTATGCGTCTTGTTTGTCTTGTCTGTTGACCTACCCAACCTACCTCCCCAGCTATACCAACTTCCTTCACCTGACATACCACTCTCACCTGAAAAAAAAAAAAAGGGCACTCTGTACCCACAAAAAAATTACGCCCCATACATAGCTGCCCATTCCGCACATATGTCTGCCAGACATGGAAACTATCAATTACAATTGGCTGTACAACAAGTATTATTGTTGTCCTTACACCTCTCTCAGGGGTGGAAGGTATCAAATGTCACACCAAATTACAAACATATGCACAGCTGTTGCTGATGAAGAAATGGGCAGCTATGGGCCCTACCTACATCCCTCCTGCAAAACCCAAGCTTGTTTCCCTACTGTCTTACCCTCTTTGTGTCCCCTTTTTCACCACTTTCCTGTCTCCCCATTTTCATTTCTTTCAAAGAAAATAGCGCGGGTGTGAGCAAGAGTAAGCACGTTTAAGCGGTTGTGCGCAGAGCTGAATGCCAGTGCGCATGCGTGAGCTCCGCGCAAACCAGCGCTAACCCGGTTACAACTTGCTTAAAAGTGCCTTAGTCACTCTGATTGACAGGTCCTGTAGTCAGTTCAAAAGCAAAATAAAATCCCACTGTCAGTCCTGAACCCAGGACCTTGGAAACAGTAGTCTGCATGACTTACCACTAAGCCATGACTGTTATACAAGAACATTGTGCTAAAATAAATATATCACGTAATAGTAGGAATGAATGTAAAGGGAATATAGGATGTGTAGTACACAAAGCATGTCATGTATATTTACTGTCAAATCTAGTGGATATATATGATAGTAGTGTGTGAACAGAAACAGCCATGCTAGTTGGTAGCTAGTAGGTAATAATGTCACTGTAGCACCATGCAAGCCACACACATACTCACAGCAGGATAATCACTGCCCATACCCCACAACCTCTTACAGGAACACATCTGGACCAAGTAATAAAATATGTGGAGCAAAGGGCCAAAACCAGGGACACATTACAAATAATGTTACAACAAACTTAGACAGTTCAGACAATAACAGGTTCTGCATTTTGTGGGATGTTTGGAAGGGCATGAAGTCTGAAACTTAAATGTTTGTCACTATTTTCTGACTTGAGCCCAGAGTGATTTGCCAGAAAAAGCTGTGCATGAGATATTGACCAAAATATGAGGTAGAAATGTGGACAACCTGCAAATATTTGTACACATGAGAGGTCTGACACCACCATATTTGAATAGTTAAGAGCCTAGACATAGCAACAGTGAATGAGTTACAGGGATGCCCCACAGACTCCATGTGAAATGTACAAACAGTAGGCAGAAAGGTGTTACAACACATGCAATGGTAACTATGGAGTCTTGAAAGTATGCACCACTTGCATGGCAGAAAAAGTGTAGTAATACATATGCTCATGCTATCCCACAGTCACAACTGCAGCATACCAGACAATTTAATGGGTGTACCCACTGATATGTACCATTCCATGAGGCAGATAACAGATGCACCTGAGAGTCTCTGGGGCCTGCTCAGCAGCATACTCAAATACCCTAATAGATGTCAAGGCCCACACCATGGCCAGACCACACTGCATGCTGTAACACCCTAGCAAATATAGCAAGCATTCCAAGGTGTGAATGTACATGGAAAATAGGAAAGCCACAGCAGCACACTACAGTCAGGACACCTAGCAGGCATACAAGTAGTGACTGTAAAGGGCAAATATTGAAGCCATAGCAACAAAGTGCAAGCAAAGTGCAAGGAAAGCACACACACACACACATTAACAGTAGTAGTAGTCGTAGGTGTCAGTGTACATACACAGTTAGTACAGGAAACTGGAGAAATGAATGGAGAAATGTTAATCTACAACACGGCTGGAAATATGAGAGAGATACCAACCTTTACACTCACAGAACATTGTCCACAGCATACCAGCATGGTCCCTGCCCTTAAAATCTGAAAGGGCTATGCCTATCTCACATACCTTTTTATAGCACTGTTCTGAAATCACAGTGTGAACTGCAATCAGTACACAACTGGCTGCATGCAATTAGCAAATGCTGGCTAACAATTGGTGCAGAGGCCATCACATGGACATATGCAGATACCTACAAAAGTATGCTGTACTCCCAGTCCACACATGCAATACTTTCATCGCACCCTGAGGAGGAAGTGAGAGACAGACAGAGAGAGAGAGAGACAGAGACAGAGAAAAACAAAATTAAACATACACAAACAAAACTGTTCAGCAACAACCACCTGAAAGCTGACAACTGGCAAGTGGAGCAGCAGGACACAAAACCAGATGGCAACACAAGCAGCTGTGACAAACACAGGTAATGTAAAGTAATATTATAAAGGTCTACATACTGTGAACCCTCCATATGTGTCATTGGTCTGTATCCATATGTATATTAAGATGTGCAAAGGGCAGGGGACATACAGCAACTATCAGTGAAGGCTGTACATACATTTGTATGTGAGAGCATCTATGTGCACATATCAATGTAGGTTGTAGTGCAATGTACAAAGTAGGTTTCACAGTTATGTATGTTTAGCAGTATGTTAGTGTGTGTATACAGTATGGTAGACAAACATGTTGATATACCTGTCTATCATATGGATACGTATGTATGTCAAAATATGTATGTATGTATGTATATATATATATATATATATATATATATATATATATATGCATATATGTATACATACATAGAGAGAGATGTAGGAATACATAGACAGATGTAGATAGATAGAATATGTACAAACATATATATGTAATACACACATACAGATATAGATATATGTAGATACATATACATAGACAGACTGATCTGACTATCTACAGGTATGACTGTATATGACGACCTCAACACCCCTGTCCCACCCCTCTGTCACTCTCACCCCCTCTGTGTCACACCCCCCTCTCCTTATCTATAGCAATATATGTACATCAATATATATATATATGTATATGTATACAGACATATATATATATATATATATATATATATATATATATATATATATATATATATATATATATATATATATATATATATATATATATATAGAGAGAGAGAGAGAGAGAGATGTATATATATTCTGAGTGAGGCACATGTTTACAGATGTATTGCAACAGGTGCCTGGTGACAAAGGCGTGGAGTGAACACCAGTGTCAAAACTGGAGTACCATACCCCATTTCAAATCACCTTCACCAGTAACCACCAGATATGTGATTGGCTGCCCACCACTGCATGTGTCAGGGGTGAACAGGGTCATAAATGTGTACAATAGTCCCTCCAATGATATTCACAGTGGCACACTATTCCTGGAATACCTGCACATGGTATGTGTCAGCAGACATGGTGTGTCAGCTATGGACATGTAGGTCAGTGTACCCCTCCACACCACATAATGGCTGCTATGGTATGTACCTCACATGACAGCTACAGATATGGAGAAGGACACAGTGACATGTACAACACTGTGACAATGCACTCAAACACATTACCAATGCACAGTGACTGACAACACCACAGAGTACACACATACTACCCACATAGAGGTTACCACTCCTGGATTTACATACGTAAGTCACACCCATGACAGATGTCCAACAACCATAGTAACACCTCACACCATCCACAACCTGAATGACTGCTGTGTGTCATCCGTGCCACTGCAATAGAGAGCACATGTGGAGGTAAAGGTTCCTACCCACAGATAAGACATACCCTGCAATAAACCACACAGTGTTAAGAAGCAAGACTCCCCATGAGTACGTCACACATACCCCTGCTGAATGTTAGTCAGATAGGTAATATGCCATATGAGTCACCCTGTGTAACTGTGTGACAGCAGCAGGTACCATCACACCACATGTGTCACAATGGTCAGTGTAGCAGAACAGTATGCTGCTGTAGTCCCAGGGGCAATAGCATATTGTATAGTATTGTATTGTAATGTATTGTATTGGTATGTTGAGGTGCTTCCTTCGTGGAGTGGAACCACTGCTGCTGTGCACCACTGTACAGGTACATATCCTGTAGTCAGGCTAGTGTTACATAGCACTTCTATATGTGTGTTTAGCTCCTGTCGGAGTTCATGTAGCATGCAACCGGGGATACCATCAGGTCCCAGTCATGTTGTGTATTCTGCTTTCCTGAGGACGGCTCTCACCTGGACATCTGTGATGACAGGGAGGTTACAGTCAGCTGGGATAACTATGTCTTATTTTGGGGGAGAGGGAGGGGTGACACCTGCACTGAACCTGTCTGCCACAATGTTGTCAATATCTGTGGTTTCAGTGAATTATTTGTTGTTGTGTACTAACTATGAGCATAGTGGAGGGATTCTGACCAGGTTGCTAACATAACTGAAGAAGGCCTTCTGGTTATCTGTATTGTCCCTCTTGATTTCCCTCTCAAAGTTGCCCATGGATGTTTGTATGAGGGAAAATATATCCTTACTAGTGCTGCTCAGACATGCCTTCCCTTTATGGAATTATGCTCTGTCTTGCAGTAGCTTCCATCTTTTGTAATACAATCTGTCTATGGCTGGGGTCCACCAGACAGGATGCTGTCCCTTTGTGGAGAGTGTCTTGGTCATATATGGGATTGCATGATCCATGCATTCTCAGAGATGTCCGTAGAAAGCATTTGTGTAGGGGTCAGCATTGTGGGTTGTGTCTTCCACTGGCCCAGTGGGCTGAAAGGATACCATGTCACTGTTACAAAGTGTAAAGTTTGCATTTGCAATGTTATTCACTATAGTCGTTTGTGCTGGTGGTGGAGGTGGGATATGTATATCCAGGGCAATTAGTTTGTGGTCAGCTCACAGTAGTTGATGATGTAGGCCATACAGTACCTAGATACAAACCCCCAGAGTGAGGAGGTGCTCTGGACCTGAATTAGTGTTCTGACTGCAGGGGTTTGGTAGTATGTCATATGGAGTGTGCCAGGTACTGTTGCACAGTTGCTGGCTGAGCACTGATACCTGGCCATTTACATGTGTATCCACCAATAGACAGACAGGTTGCTATATATGTGAGATATGTTGTATCATAACAGTTGAGTAGCATGTGTAGTATGTGTGCCAAATTCTGCTGACATATATTGCTGATATCAGGTTATTTTCTTTTTCAGGAACATGGCTCACCCGCGAAATCCAGCTTACTCCGCAGCTGAGGAAGAGGAGATACACCAGAGCCTGGTGCGGGATTATACAATACTCTTTTCCAGCACCAGCCAGAATCAGCAGGAGAGGGCTGCACTGTGGCAAGACCTGGTCCATCGGGTAAATGACATAGGCACGCATAATAGGACATATGAGCAGGTACGACATCACTGCAGTGATTTAATCAGAAATGTCCGTCAGCGTGCGTCGGATATCCACAGGCAACAGGTCGCCACAGATGGTGGGGTGGCTACACATCCCCCACTCACCAGACTGGAGGGACTACTCATGAGTATAGTGGCTCCAGTCCGCCAGCAACAACAACAGCAGCAGACATGCATTATGATGGAGGCTGGAGCCACGCAGCAGCAAGACTATGAGCGTGCAGGTAATATGCCATATGTATAGTTGACTGTTGTGTACACTGGTAGTTAATGCATGTGTGAGGTGTGTCCTTGGTTTGTAGCTGTCATCATAGTATTTAAGGTGCAAGTGTGATATCCTCAATATCAACAGCTGACCTGTGAAAGGCGACTGTTGTACTACTGACCTGTATCATACTCGGTAACAATGGCACAGTTGTGCCCACTGACATTAGTTTCCTCACTTCTGCAGGTCCCTCCGGTGTAACAGCAATGCAGCCTATCCATGCTGGTGAGTGTGTATTAACAATACCTTTAATAGTCTTGATAGTAATAGTAATATTAGGCTCACTTAGTAGTGCTCTGTGTATGCATGCAGGTGTGTCTGTGTGTTGATATCACGCATACTGAATAGTGTACAACTGTGTGCATGTGTACGTGTGCACCTGTGTATGTGTGCACCTGTGCATGTGTGTGCATGTGTCCACCTGTGCATGTGTGTACGTGCACATGTGTGCACCTGTGCATGTGTGCACGTGTGGATGTGTGCATCACTGGTAATATTGTGTAGACATTGTAAACTGTGTTTCCTGTTTCCCTCCCACAGGTTCTGGTGCTGCTCTGGTGTCATGCAGCAGGGAACCTGAATCAGGTGCCATGGGTACTGATAATGATGACATCTGTGTAATGGCACAGGAAGGTATGCCAGGGTCCATCATTGGTCAGCCGATTGACAGTACACAGCTGTCAACCCCATCAATGCGCACAGTTATCCTGCCAATACACCCTTTGTCACCAATGTCCCTAGGTGATGGACAGCATACAGTGGGCATTGACCAGGGTAATGTGGTATCTGTGGCACATGCCTCCCCACACAGCAGCCATGGGCATGGCCCTGAGATGGTACCACACAGACAGAAGTCCAGGGGTTCTCGTGGGAGCATCCATGGGCGTACTGCCCCTGTCAGACGTGCCCACAGAGGTCTTACAACCTCAGCTATGTTTCGGGCTGTCATGCAGGCACAGTCACATATGGAACGGTACACCAGACAGGGTCTGAGGGAGCTTGACAGAATGTCGCACAGCCATGACTGACAGTATGCGTGACATTGCGGCTGCCATCCGTAATTTCACCGATGTCATAGACAGACATTGTGGGGACATATTAGACCGGTTCCACAACTACATATCCATGAGCCAAGGTGATGGTGGATGGTTGAGGCATCGACGTGGGTGTATGCCAGCAACAGCAGCAGCTGGCAGTCATCATGGATGACAACAGGGCCGTGGCCACCCCCATAGTGCCAGCAGCAGCCCCAGCAATGCTGGGTCTGTGCTGTCATCAGACCACCCCAGGAGACCACGTGCATGTGGCTCTGGCCAGGCCCGACAGGGATCTGTGTCCAGTCAATGAACACCTGCTTCTGATGACAGTACCCAGTCTGGGTTGGTACCGGATACGGTCTGTAGCACCCCTGCAAGGCACAGGTACCGTGTCCATGGCCAGAGACACTGATCTGTATGACCTGGCAGGTACAGTCTGTGGCTGTCAACAAACACCAGTATATGGTAGCCATGAGGTGGAACTGTGTGCATCCATACACACATGCGAATTGACAACACCTAGGGCTACCGTGATACGCACACACTGCATCAACATTGCCCCACCTTGTACTGCTGTCCCTCACCAACACACATACACATACATGTCAATCGGTGGTATCGGTGGTTGACTCCGGCATACCAAGTTCACACCCTGTGTATTTTTTGCCGTTTACTAGTTTCGTAGTATATGATGAAACTGTGCCACCTCCTGCAATCTGTAACATCAGTGCAGGTACAGGTTAACATGTTGCTGATGCACAGGGTGACTACATAGACGTGTAGTAATAGTATCATTTTGTTAACAGTACTGTGTGCTGAGATAATTGTGGGTATATCACAGCATGCCTGATGCAGTAAGGGTATGATTGTCATGTACTGTTGTCTACACCCATGGTAAGTATCATAGTGTATCATCTACACATGTTGGCATACTGGTGGTAAGGATGTCAACAGAAGGCTACATACATAGGTAGGACAGGGGATAAGGTAATGAAAGTATTAATATGCAATGATGGACATTTAAACTGCAAGTGGCATGTTGCCCACACTGGACTCTACAATGCGGATGTTTGAGGATGTTGATATGTGTGCAGTACTACACGACTGGTACAGGAAACACAGGAGCACCCTAGCACTGCAAGCTCACATCTCATACCATGCTAGACAGCCTCAACACACAAAACTAACTGTCACAGGAGGGAGACTCCCCATACATGTCAGGGATACTGCGGTGGCAGGCCAGGTAGCATACATCCTACTAAGTATGGAACCACTGAGTAAGGCTCAGTGTCTGTTATTTGACATGTGTATTACTGCAGGTATGAGCACATGGGTTTCCATCCAGTTATTGTACATCCTGACAGTACATGGTCTGTACACTTGTGTGCACTGAGACTGGACCCTAGCCATCTGACCTGTGTATTTCCATGTACATGTGCATAGTGCCTGCATATTTGCAGTGTTACCTACTGGAAGTGGTACAGCTTGTTTGTTGTACAATGGACTACATGCAGCCCTGCTTACTGTAGCTTTGTTTGCATGCATGTTTGCTTGCAATTACCCTGGAATACTGATCCCACCTGCAATGCATAGTTACAGAGCTTCTGTGGACTCCTAGTGACATCTGCATAGCTTACTATATGTATGTCCATGTCTCACTTGACAGAATGTCACTGTTTGTCCTGTTCACATGTACGTTGCCTCTGACACATTGCATATGACTTACCTGGCATTTGTCCACGTGAGCAGTCATATATGCTACTGCTAACTAATCACAGGCACTACACCCTCACATATTCATCTTCTGTTGAACCACCTGCTTCACTAGGGACAGCTTGCACCTGTCACCCCTGGGCTTTCGGATACTGGCAAAGGCTCTTGCTACCCCCATAGTGCCTTTGTTAGGCAAGGCTCAAATGACAAACCCACCTTCATAGGTATCACAAGGGATAAGAAACTAAGAGTAATGCTACCCAACGCCAGAAGTCTAAACCTCAAGATGCATGCACTCGAAACTCTCCTTAGCATGGAGAACATCGATATCTGTGCAGTAACAGATGCCTGGTTCAGGGCTACTGAGAGCACCCCAGCACTACCAGATTATACCTCATACCATGCTTTTCAGCCCCAAAACATGGAATGAACCACAAAAGGAGGGGGAGTATTGATATTCATCAAAGATACCCACACCTCCAGGTTGGTGGCAAAGCACCAAGCATCAGAGACTATCCATGTGCAACTAACAATGGTTGAAACTGCCTTCCAGGTTATAGCCTGCTACAGACCACCTTCCCAAACCAAAGAACTGCACTCGGCCTTCCTGAGAACAGTGGAAAATATGAAGGTCTCTCCAAACACCATTATATTGGGTGACTTCAACTACCCAAACATAGACTGGGAGCATGACTCTAGCTCCAACACCCTAGCCCAAAGATTCCTAGAATATATGAGCTCAAATGCTATGGAACAACTTGTTACCACTCCCACAAGAAGGGGAAACATACTGGACCTGATCATCACCAACATGGGGACTCTATGCTCCAGACCAGAAGTGTATCCCTCACTGGTAAGATCAGACCATAAACTAATCTCACTGGATATTCACATCCCGACCCCACCCCCTGCCCAGAAAACCACAGTGAACAACTTCTCTAAAGCAAATTCACACTCCTCAAAACTGAGGTGGAAACCTTCAAACCCCCCGGGCCTGTGGAAACTACAGACCAGACCGCAGATTCCTCTATAAACGCATTCTATGGACACCTTCAGGAATGCATGGATCATGCGATCCTGAATAAAACCAAGACCCAATCCTCCAAAGGCAGACGTCCTGTCTGGTGGACCCCAGCCATAAACAAACTACACAATAGAAGGAGGAAGCTAATAAATGATACAGCAAAATACCAAAAAGGGAAGGCATCACTGATCGGTATTAGCAAATAACTACGGGCACTCATAAGATTGTCTAAGGCCAGCTTTGAGAGAAAATTGCACAGGACACTAAGGATAATCACAAGGCTTTCTTTAGTTATGTTAGGAACCTGGGTGGTAATTCCCAGATATGCTCAGAGGTAGTCCAAAATGTCAGTAGAAACACCAAACCCACAGACATTGCCAACATCCTTGCTGACAGGTTCAGCGCAAACTCCCCCCTCTCCACACCGAAAGGGCAAATATTTATCCCAGCAGAGTGCTGTCCCCCTGACATCTCAGATGCTCAGGTAAGAGCCGCCCTCTCCAAAGCAATAAACACTGCATCAATGGGACTAGACAGTGTCCCGGGCTGTGTCCTACATGAACTCCAAGAAGAGCTACAACCAAACATAAAACTACTGTTCAATCCCAGCCATACTACAGGATATGTGGCCAAAGAGTGGCATACAGCAATAGTGGTCCCTCTACAGAAAGGTGGTGCCTCAAAGGATCCTGGACACTATCGCCCCATAAGCCAGACTAGCTCGGTCAGCAGAGCTATGGAAAGGATCATCATATACCTCATAAATAAAGATATTGGGGACCTACAGACACTGGATCATACCCAGTTTGGCTTTGTTAAGGGCAGATCCTGCCTCTCAAACCTGGTTGATTTCTTTGAAACAGTCACCAAGGCCATTGACGAGGGGAAGGTGGTCCACACAGCCTACCTGGACCTCACAAAAGCCTTCGATACAATACCCCACTCGGGCATTCTAGAGAAGCTCGCCAGCTTAAATATAAGCCCCTATGTCACTAGATGGATTGCACACTGGCTCAAGGACAGAACCCACATGGTTAGAATTGCTGGAGCCATGCCAGACTCCAAACCAGTTACAAGTGGTGTCCCACAAGGCTCAGTCCTGGGACCTCTCTTGTTTGGTATATATTTATCAGAGGTACAGGCCAACATGGGAGGACTGTGGCTGACAAAATTTGCAGATGACTGCAAACTGGCCACCATAATCGACTCTCCAGCCAACACAAGCATCCTCCAAAAGGGCCTCATAGAAACAGACAACTTGTGCCAGAGCCATGGCATCAAGCTGAATACAAAAAAGTGTATAGTCATCCCCTTTGGCAAAAACAAAGTGCCCACAAAGTACCACATAGGTGGTAATCCATTAAGTACAGAAGAAGTAATTAGGGACCTGGGGACCCAAGTTGATAGAAATCTCTCATTTGACAACCACGTGGCCAAAGTGGTTAGAAAGACATTTTATATAGCCCACCTCATCATGAAGGGATTCACATCTAGATCAGGGGATGACATTGTGCCTCTTTACTCATCCCTCATCAGGCCCATAATTGAGTACAATGCCCCTATTGGGATGTACCTTACCAGACACCTGCAGCAACTGGAAAGACCCCCAAAGTACCTCACCAAGAGGATCAAAGGGCTCAAACAGATGCCATATGCTGACCGGTTAAAGAAACCCCAGCTGTACTCAGTGGCATGCCGCCTGTTCAGAGGCGATCTGTGCCTGATGTATAAAGCCATGTCAAACCCGGACTTAATGGGCATGCTGCACCTGAGAATATCCAAATCCCATCAAGCTACACGCTTGAGAGACTTGAACCTCAGCACTGAAATAAATAGGACATGCTGGAGGGACAGATTCATAACCCAGAGGCTCACTTCACTCTGGAATAAAATCCCAGTTCAGGTTACGCAGAGTCCCTCATTGACTCTCTTCAAGAGGAATCTTGATGAGTGGATGGGACATTGTAGGTTTACCCCGGGTATCACTTCTGTGTCACTGTTAGACAGAGGCACAGTATACTAACCTCGAAAAAGGGCATGGCAAGATATATTTACAATGGATGGCGACAGCCAAACACATTCTGACTAGGTTTATAAATGCCCTAGGGCAGATAGCCTAGTATGAACCTATGTACCTTGTTCCCCATTGGCCCTATGTGCTGTTAATCACCATGGCAATCACAATACTATGGTAGCATGTGCAAAGGTCAGTTGTCAGTCACCTCTATGGTACAGTTGTGGAATATGTGGGTCATGTGGCAATGTCACAGCTGCCACATGTACACAGTCAACCCTCTCCCCTACACATGGACGTACAACACATGTATGAGATGGAACCACATAGCCAAACTGTGGACTAAGCACTCTGAACCCAGTACTGGCATAACCTGTCAGGTGGCATGAAATACTACAGTGACTACAGTACCAGTCTGATGTAGACCTACACTGACAGCAATACAAGCACGGGAACACACTGGGCCATTCTTGGAGCCTAAGAATAGCATCCTGCCTGAGCAGCAGACACCTCTGCAGCTGGCACACAGGCATACGTTATGCCAGAACACATCACGCATAACACATAGCACACAAATCATGTGTGCCAAACAGTCACAACCTGTACGGCTAGACAACACACCTGCCACAGTTGTGTTAGGTACCTTTATTGTCCGGTACAGTGAGGTCATGCTTACCAGGCTGGACAAGGTGAAGGTCACAGTGATATGCCTGTGGGGCACTATGGTCCACCACATAACACAAGCATACAGGTCAGTCAGAGGCATGGACACATATGACTCAGTCATTGTCCTTGCCACATACCTTCTCCTGCTGTACTTATAGGGTGCTGACATCATCAGTGTTTAGAAAGGGGAATGCATTCTGTAGTGTGTTCTCCTAGTTGCCAAAAGGGACATTTCTTTCATACAGACTTGCACACACACACTGACCCCCTCCACACACACTGAGCATTTGCAGGATTCAAACCCCTACCTAACTATGTTATGACACTCGAGACGGACGCATTAGCAAAGCGCGCTATTCGCATTACTGGGAGGTTTCCCTTCTCCTGCTTTACTTATAGGGTGCTGACATCATCAGTGTTTTGAAAGGGGAATGTGCATCCTGTAGTGTGTTCTCCTAGTTGGCAAAAGGGACATTTCTTTCATACAGACTTGCCCACACAATGAGCATTTGCAGGATTCAAACCACTACCTATGTTATGACACGAGACGGACGCATTAACAGAGCGTGCTATTCGCATTACTGGGAGGTTTCCCTTCTCCTGCTTTACTTATAGGGTGCTGACATCATCAGTGTTTAGAAAGGGGAATGTGCATCCTGTAGTGTGTTCTCCTAGTTGGCAAAAGGGACATTTTTTTCATACAGACTTGCACACACACTAACCCCCTCCACACACACTGAGCATTTGCAGGATTCAAACCACTACCTAACTATGTTATGACACTCGAGACGGACGCATTAGCAGAGCGCGCTATTCGCATTACTGGGAGGTTTCCCTTCTCCTGCTTTACTTATAGGGTGCTGACATCATCAGTGTTTAGAAAGGGGAATGTGCATCCAGTAGTGTGTTCTCCTAGTTGGCAAAAGGGACATTTCTTTCATACACACTTGCACACACACTAACCCCCTCCACACACACTGAGCATTTGCAGTATTCAAACCCCTACCTAACTATGTTATGACACTCGAGACAGACGCATTAGCAGAGCGTGCTATTCACATTACTGGGAGGTTTCCCTTCTCCTGCTTTACTTATAGGGTGCTAACATCATCAGTGTTTAGAAAGGGGAATGTGCATCCTGTAGTGTGTTCTCCTAGTTGGCAAAAGGGACATTTCTTTCATACAGACTTGCACACACACTAACCCCCTCCACACACACTGAGCATTTGCAGGATTCAAACCCCTACCTAACTATATTATGACACTTGAGGGAGACGCATTAGCAGAGCGCACTATCCGGATTACTGGGCATCTGTTCTGCACCTGCAGTATTTATAGGGTGCTGACATCATTATTTCTACAGAGGTATGTACATCTAGTACTACCTGTTAGGTGGGGATAGCATATATATGTATTTGCAGCCACCTACGTCAGGGTCAGATATGCACATCGCACTGGCAGGTTATGTTTTATACCATGCTTTGTGACCACAGGACCTGTAACACACAACACAACCAGTCGTGACCACCCCTCCCACATCCAAAACACACACTTTGCTTCCCTGGGCACAGTGCCAAGATATGCAGGTGTTCACATACACCATTCCAGTTGTTAACGTCAGGTACAGGCATATTGTGTGTGGGAACTACTCAGGCCTCTACAACATTACCCTACAGCCACTACAATTTGTGAGTCCATGTGCTATGGCAGAACCACTCACCACAGCCACAAGTGGGAATACATATTGCACGTGACCATCTACAACATGGGTACTCACTGTTCCACACCAGAGGTAGACCACCATTGTTGATATCTGACCATACCCACCTTTCCCCACCCCCACGCCCAGGCAAGGTTGTCACTGCAAACAAACTGTATTTATCAAAAGCAGACTTTACACTTGTGAAGACTGGGATGGAAGACTTCAAAGGACCCATGCTGGGGGAGTATACAGGCCACTCTGCATAATCCTTGACAATTGCATTCTATGAGCATGTGGAAGGTTTGCATTGATCATGCTATCCCAAATATACCCATGACTGCTCCACAACAGGACACCTGTCAAATGTACACCAGCCATATATGAGCTGTCCAACGGAGTGAGCTAATACATTGCAGAGCAGTAGCCCACAGAGGGAGGACATCGCTGAACAGTACCGGCACGACACTTCAATCCCTCATAATCGTCAGGACACAGTGTTGACAGTGAAATTGTCCAGACAATGCAGATAAGGCTCCCCTCAGTCTGTTATTGATGCCCACTTACTGTTAGAGGTCCTCAGCAACCCTGTTCCAGCACACACCAACAACATGGCTGTGGCTTAGCAAATTCAAACCCTGGGATCTCCACTGTGTCCCTGCTTGACAGAGGCACGAAACACTAGCCTCAAACTGTGCCTTATGTGACCTACTTTACAGTGGCACAGTAGCCTACTGTACTGGGGAGGCAGACACCAAGCACACTCTGTCTAAGCTGTCATTCCCTAGGGCAAACAGCCTAGTGTTGACCTCTACACCCATATGTTTAATTGTCAAATGCACATTATTTGTTGCTGATAGACTGTTTGCAGGTCTTTATTGCCATAGCATTCCCTGCTTGTATGAACAACTTGTGTATCTGTGGAAGATGTTTGCATATGGGAAGGATCCACTATATCACATATGTCTCTGTAGTCATTTAACTGTGTGCACTGGGCAGATTGCTGTAATGTGGTTGGTTCCTGGAATAACACGTACAAATACCAGATATGTGTGGCCAACTGCTAAACTGAGATTTGGCCTAAGTGTGTGAACATGCCCAGTTCAGCCTTCCCGTGGCATGTTGTCTGACATATGTCTCATTTATCAAAGTGTGTGAGCATGCCCAGTGTGAGCTTTCCATATGTTGATCTCTGCAGCCCACCACATTTGTGGATGAGTGTGAACTTCAACAAATATCTCCCGTTTATGGTTGTGTGTTGTGTGTCATGTTGTGTAGTTACTGTCTGACTGCTTTATGTGTGAACACAACAGGGATTATACTGTGCCTGCAAGGTTTGCATGGGATACTTTGCATACAGTTGTCAACATCCTTTCATACTGACCTAACACTGTAGTACCATATAGTGTACTGGTTCAGTACTTTGACTGTGGTGGACCGTATCCTGGGCTTTAGTCCTATCACTGCTTTACATTTCCATAGTGAGCACAACAGCCTGGTTAGGGGCCAGTTGTGCACATCTGACCATGTTGCATTATGTTCAGATATGAACTACTTAACCAGGCTTGTCCAACATTGGTAGTGTATTCCACAACATAGGTGTACATTTGCAAACACTAGCGATGTGCCCTAGGCTATTTCTAATGCTAGTTGGAGAGTGTGTTTGTCCTTCGACACACATTGTAAGTGGAGTTTGCTATGACATATATCATGGTTAGTATACTGTGCCTCTGTCTACCTGTGACATAACAGTGATACCCAGGGTAAACCTACCATCTCCCATCCACTCATCAAGATTCCTCTTGAGGAGAATCGATGAGTGACTCTATGGATAGCCTGTACTGGGAGTTTACTCATGAGTGGGGGTGGCTTCTGTGTTATGGATCATGCAGTACAGCTTGTCCTATGTATGTCAGTGCTGGGGTTCAGGTCTCTCATGTGCATAGCTCACTGCCATTCAGATTGTACAAGGTGCAGCATGTTTATTGATTTCAGCTTGGACATGGCTTTATACATCAGGCACAGCTTGCCTCTGGGTGGGCAGTATGGCAGTGTGTGTAGCTGCAGTTTGTTTAATCAGGCAACGCATGGCATCTGTGCAAGCTCTTTGATACTCCTGGTGAGGTACTGTTGGGGACTTTACAGTTGATGGAGGTGTCTGCTGAGGTACATCCCACAAGGGCTATTGTAGTCAATTGTAACGCTGATGAAGGATGACTGCAGAGCCACAATGAACTCCCCTTATCTAGATCTGACAACCTTTATGATTAGGTGGGTATATGGTATGTTTCTGTAAACACTACAGCCACATGTTTGTCCAATGCAGGATATCTATCACCTTGTGTCCCCAAGTCTCTCATTACATGTTAAGTACGTAATGGGTTAACACCTATGTGGTAATTGGTGGGCACTTACTGTATATCCACGGGGGTTGACTATACACTTTTCTGCAATTAGCTTGCTGACATGGCTATGGCACCAGTTGTCTGTTTCTATGTGGCCCTTTTGTGGGATGCTTGTGTCAGCTGGAGGGTCAGATATGGTGGGCAGTTTGTAGTCCTCTGCAAACATGTTCAGACACAGTCCTTCCATGTTGGCCTGTACCTATGGGACATATATACCAAACGAGGGAGGTCCCAGGACCAAGCCTTGTGGGATGCCAGTTATATCTGGTTTGTAGTCTGACATGGCTGCAGCATGTCTGACCATGTCAGTTCTGTCCTTGGTCTGGTTTGCAACCCCTCTACTGACATAGGGCTTTATGTTTAAGCTGGTGAGCATATCTATAATGAACACTTAGGGTATTGTATAGAAGCCTTTGCAAGGTCCAGCTACGCTGTGTGGACCACATTGCCCTCATCAATGACCTTAATGACTGTTTCAAATGAGTCAAACATGTTTGGGGGCAGGATCTGGACTTAAGAAAGCCACACTGGGTAGGGTCCGGTGTCAGTAGGTCCCCAATATCTTTATGTCTGCGGTACATGCTGATCCTTTCCATAGCTGTGCAGACCGAGCTTCTCAGGATTCTGGGGTGGTAGTTTTCAGTATCCATTCAGGCAACACCTTTGTTGAGAATGACCACTGTTGTTGTACACTGCTCTTTGGGTACATATCCTGTGGTAAGGCTGACATTGAGCAGTAGTGTGATTTGGCATTCCATTCTTCTTGGAGTCCATGTTGGACTCAGCCCAGGACACCATCTCATACCATTGCTGCTGTGTGTTTTGCTTTGTAGATGCTGGCTGTTACCTCAGCATCTGCAATGTCAGGGGGCCAGCAGTCTGCTGGGATAGATATTTTCCATTCTGGGGGGGGGGGGGTTGCACTGCACCTGTCAGGATTTATGTTGGCAATATGTGTGTGTGTTTGGTATGTTGTTTGTAATATTTGTGTGATTCAGAGCATATCTGTGAATTCCCAACACGGTTCCTACCATCAGTTGTGGAAGCCTTGGGATTATCCTTAGTGTCCTGTACAATTTGTATCTTCATAGGTTCATAGGTTCATACTAGGCTATCCACCCTAGGGCATTTGTAAGCCTAGCCAGAGTGTGTGTGGCTTTCGCCACCCCTTGCTATGTGAATATTATGGCCATTTATGATTTGCTTTGCTGTGCCTCTGTCTGAACGTGACACAGCGAAGACCCCCAGTGTAAATCTACAATCATCCATCCACTTGGCAAGATTCCTGTTGAAGAGTGTCAGTGAGGGGCTCTGCCTAACATGGAGTGGGATTCTGTTCCAGGGTGTGTGGAGCCTCTGGGTTATGTATCTGTCCCTCCAGCACATCCTATTTCATTATGTGTTGAGGTTGACATCTCTCACTCTCACAGCTCCGATGGCTTTGAGTTTTCTGGGGTGGAGCATGTCCATTACTCCTGTGTTGGACATGGCCTTGTACAACAGACATACAATGCCTCTGTGTAGGCAGTATGTGACTGCATTCAGCTGGGGTGTCTACAGCCAGGCGGCATATGACATATATTTGAGACCCTTTATCCTCTTGGTGAGGTACCTTTGAGGTCTTTCTAACTGCTGCAGGCGTCAGGTAAGGTACATCCCAAATGAGGCATTGTACTAGATTACGGGTCTGATAAGAGAACAGTATAGGGGCATAATGACCTCTGTTGACGTAGATGTGAATCCTTTCATGATACGGTGTCCAGTATAGACAGTCTTCCTAGCCACATTGGCAATGTGAGTGCCACATAACAGGTTACTGTCCACTTGTGTCCCTAGGTCCCAGATTACTCCTTCCATACATAATGGTTTACCACCTATGTGGTAATTTGTGAGTACCTTGTTTGGTATTTGGTGGGACATTCATACTGTCCAGTGTCTTCAGGACGGCTGGGTGGGGTTCCTGTGTGTGAGAGTGTGGTCTGTAGCATGCTACAGACTGTACAGCAGTCTTGCCTATGGTTAGTTGCACATGGGTGGACTCCAATGCCTTGTGCATTGTCAGTTACCTGGACGTATGGGTGTCTGTGCTGAATATGGATACTCACCCTCCTTTTATGTTTTTTCCAGGTTTTGGGGCCATAACGCATGATATGTGGTATAACCTGGTAGTGCTGGTGTGCTGTCAGGAGGCTTGCAGCAGGTTTCTGTCACTGCACAGACATCAATGTTCTCCATACTGGGGAGGGCCTCAGGAGCATGCATATTGAGGTTTACACATCTGGCATTGGTCAGCATTACCCTTATGTTTCTTTCCACTTATGTTTTGTAGGGTGGTGGGTTAGTCTTTTCAGCCTTGCCTACGAAAGGCTCTATGGAGGTGGCAAAAGCCTTATCCAATATCCAGATGTCCAGGGGTAATAGGTGCAAGCCATCCCTGGAACAGCTGCGTGGCTTGTCAAGCATGACATCCCAAGCAGACAGACATTGGATCCCCTTGGAATGACACCAGTAATTGTGCCACTTGTTATAACTGATCATTCCATGTTTGTACTGTGGCGTCATTCTTGGTGAGGGTAGGATGCTGCAAACGGTCAGTGTCATACTGGCCTGGACTACATAATCGGAGAGCTCATCTATGTCTCTTTTCATGTAGTCCAGGGAGGTACATCTCAGGTCATTCACACCAGCATGGACTATGACTGCATCATATTTCTACTTGCTTTGGGGTGACCTGCATACTTGTGTTATGTGGCGTATTGTAGCAGCCTACAGGCAGCTTACTGTACACTTTCCCTTGTTCAGTCTGGTGTGCGAGACAGCAACGTGTCTCACTATGGAATCACCTATTACAACTGTATCAGGCATGTTGTTTCTCCTTCTGGCCTGTGACTGTTTGGCACATCAGCTTTGTGTACTATGTGTTGCATGTGCTATGTTTGGAGGTTCTTTGATTGGGTGTCTGCTTTGGAGGCCTCTGTTGGTGTGGTGTGTTTGTAATTCGGGCCTCCTGGAATGTTTTTCTGTGTTTATGTCTTTGGTTTGCAGTTGTGATAGGTCTATGTGGGACTGGGTTTGTGGTGTGTGTGGTTACCTTCTCCTCCTGACTAGTTTTGGGAGTACTGAGTTGAGGGAGCTCAGCCTCCAGTTTGGATAGATGGTTGCATCTCTCACATATATTTGTATTTCTTGGGGGGAGTTGAGGCTTGTCTGTGTACTTGGGGCAGGTGTAACATTGCCTCAAGATTCACAGATTCAACTTGTTGTAGCTGGCCGTAGTGGACTGTATGTGTGGACATATTTTATTGCCTTACTACTGATCAGTGATTACTTCTTTTTTTATGTTTGCTCTATCATGTAGTAGCTTCCTCATTCTCTTGCATGGTTTGGTTATGGCTGGTGTCCACCATGCCAGATGCCTGCGTGTATGGCATTGTGTCTTGTTTTAATTTAGGATTGCATAATCCAAGCATTCCTGGCAGTGTTCATGGAATGCCTGTATAACAGGTTCTGAGGTGTGGCCCATATTTTGCACCTGCACAGGGCCTTTAATGGATTCCACATCAGTTTGGAGGAGTGCAACTTTTGCTTTACACATGTTTTTCACTGTGGTTTTGTGGCCAGGGACTGTGGTCAGGATGTGTATATCCAGTGTGATTACTCTCTGGTCTGGTCTTACCAGTGAGCAATACACTTCTCATCTTACCATCCAGTACCCATGTTGCTGATTATCACATCCAGTATGCTTACCCCTCTTGTGGGAGTGGTACGTTGTTCCTGGGCATTTTGGTTTATGGATTCTATGAACTTTTGTCCTACAGTGTTGGAGCTAGTATAATGCTCCCAGTCTATGTCTGGGTATTTTCAGTCACCCAGTATAATGTGGTTTGGAGGACTTGATATATTCATGTATTCCAACATAGGCCAGGTGCAGTTCCTGGTGTTGGGATGGTAGTCTGTAGCAGGCTATAAATTGGGGGGCAGTTTTAGCCACTGTTACTTGACCATGGCTAGTCCATGCTGCTTCTTGTTGTGGTACCAACATGGGGGTGTGGTTATCCTTGACAATTATTGCTAGTTACCCTCCATTTGTAGCTTGTTCCATGTTTTGAGGCTGTACAGCACAGTATGAGGTGTAACCTGGTAGTGTTAGGGTGCTGTTGTGAGCCTTGACCCAGTTTTCTGTTACAGCACAGATATCAACATTCTCCATACTGGGTGAGTTTAGACTGCATGCATCTTGCTGTTTAGACTTCTGGCATTGGGTAGCATTACATCTAGGTTCTTATCCCTTCTGATACCTATGGAGGTAGGTTTGTGTTTTGAGCCTTACCTATTCAGGGCACGCTGTCGGTAACAACAGCCTTTGCCAGTATCCATACGGCCTGCACTGATAGGTGCACGCCAGTCCTAGCAGGTGGAGCATCATGTCATGCTCAGCATGTCATCCCAGGCTGGCACACATTGGATCCCCTTTGACTAACTGCAATACTTCAGCCAATTATTGGAATTGATCATCTCATTGTCATATTGTGGCATGATGCTTGGTGAGGGTAGGATGTTAGTCACGGTCCTCAGGTTTGCATATAGTACATGGTGTTACATTACTTAACACATGGCATTCATGCCTCAGGTGGTGCTGCAGGGCTGCCTCTGTCGGATGCACATATTACACTCCCTGTACATGTTTGTGAGCAGGTCATGTCATTTTAGGCATCCCTGTTATTATTTGAGTGAGTCAGAGGGGGTATCATTCCCAGGGTTCCTACTGAGCCAGTGTATGTACTATGCGTTGCCTCTTTGCCAAGGCCAGGGCATACTGGGCACTCCTCCTTCTGCCTACTGGGGCAGGCTCAGGTTGTTCCTCCTCCGAGTCACGCTCTGCCTGTGATGGCCTTGGCAATGGTGGTGGCTGTTTGGCCCAGCCCTATGCTGGTCCTGCTGCAGCTGTTTTCGCAAGATCATATTATGTAGCATAGCACATACCATGACAATTTGGGTACATGTAGTTGGTGTGTACTGCAAGGCTCCACCAGATGTGTCCAGACACCGGAACCATGACTTGAGCAGCCCAAACACACGCCTATTACATTACGTGTTTGTGCGTGTGCCTCATTATGGTGTTCCTGTTCAGGTGTGTGTGCATTTCTGATGGGTGTCATCAGCCACGGCTCCAGTGCATAACCTGCATCCCCCACTAGGTGTCCGTGTGGGATGTCCCCATTGGCAAATGTCTGGTACAGCTGCATCAAATGCCAGATGTGGGAATCATGGTAGCTCCCAGGGCAGCCAGCACACACATTCATTATTATGCCCTGGGCATCACACATGACCTGGCAGTTGATGGAGGGGAAGCCCTTGCGGTTAATGTAGGCCCTACCCTGCTCACTGGCTGGTGCTTTGATGCTTATGTGCGTGCAGTCTATTGCACCCACTACCTCGGGGTATTCCACTATTTGCTGGAAGAGACGCATATTGCTGGCCAATACCTCACGGGCATTGGGGAAATATACATGATCACTGACCTGTGCTGACATGGCATCCAGGAACTGGATATCCCCATCATATCACCAGTTGGTCTCTGGAAGGTACCTGTTGCTAGTATTCTTAGGCCAACACATACCTTGGTTTCCACTGGGATGGGTTCCCCTCTGTTGGTTCTGTGTGTGAGGTGTGGCCTGCACAGCTCCACTATTTTCTGCAGGAGCTCTCTGTCCACTCTGTGGCGCTCTACTATCTCCAACTCATGTAATCCATGGTAGGTAAACCTGGGCCTGTACACTCTTCTCTGTCTCCTCACTGTGGGTTGTCTGGCACCATCTGCATTGTCACCACCCTCAGCAAGTCACCTGTGTCTCATTATGACAGCTATGGCAGCCCCTAACATTTCTGCTCTGATTTCAGCTTTTTCAGTTTTCACTTCTAATAGCTTACTCCTGTCTTGCAGTGTCTCTTGAGAGAAACATCTTGCACTGCTGTTTGCAGAGTTTTAAGTGTTGGGCTGAGCTACTATTCTGCCTGTCTAATTGCCTGCTTCTAATTGTTTTCACCTGCTAGCTCCAGCAGTATTCCCTGCTAGCTTCCTACTTATTCTGTTGCTTCCTTTTTCCTTTCTGTTTCCTCAGGGGGTAGCAGCGTGCATACCAGTAGAAACATGCTCACAGTGGCTTACACGCGCGCACACATGCTTTCACGGTTCAGAATCTGCTTATTCGGGTTTAAACGTGTGCACACCAGCGCAAACAGTGTTAAACATCTACCAACACGCTCCCACATGCTCAGTCTGCCTTACATGCCCGCACACTGTCCTACTCGCGATTCATGGCGCGCACACGTGCGCATGCACGCCCAGCAAGAAACTTTGGTGTAGGCAACAGTGTACACCTTCCATTTCTTGACTTTTCCATGCTTATGTCGAAGCACTCCTCTTTCCATGATATGTGTCTGACATCTGTCATGTAACTCTGACCTCCAATGAACTGCATTTCTTTCTGCCATTCCCCCCTGTGATGTCACCTTTCTCCCACTCTGTTCCTCCCCCTTATGTATCTCTTACACTACTCAGAATGTGCTCATTTGCTATGTGACAGTGGAATTCAGTATCCTAACACTCATTTGCATCAGATTGCCTACTAATGCTTAGTTACATGTCTTAGACTCAGCTTCCCCCCTTAGCAACCACTACATGGTGGCCATGTTGTTTTTGGTCTGCTGGTCCTTGCATTGTAAATCCATGTATTGCATAAAACCCACATTTGTGGGTTTATAACCTTCATTTTTATGTTTTTATATAGTGCAGCCCGTTTGCTGGCTGCGCTATGCTTAAACACTGGCGATCACGAAAAAAATTATTTCTCATATTTGCATCGGGGTACCTTGCCAATGGCCACATATTTGGCCATTGGCATGCTGCCTGACACATATGCACCCTTTATTTGGAGCTGACATGGCTCCATTGTTGTCAACTGAGTACATTTCTGCAGCGAAAACGGCTCTTACACGGGCTGCTTTGGGCTTCCTGGATTGCTAAGCTACCTCATTTGCATGCTATTTGGCTGCAAGTGAGGTGATTAGCTTATCCATGCCCACTCCGTGTAAGAGACATTTTAGCTGGTCTCTTACACGGACTTTGGGCTGTTCCTGGATCGCAAAGGCTGCATGTAGTCTTACACTACTCTTAGACTCTGTGCAAGCCTTCGTGAATCCTGCAGTATATCACCCCAGATGGGACTCGAACCCACAGTCCATGGTTTAGGAGGCCATTGCCTTATACATTAGTCCACTGGGGCCTGAGATACTGTTTATGATCACAACTTTGCATTCTCCACTTGGTTTCTTAAAAACTGTAACCACCCAAATTATATATCGTAAAGAAAAATAACTGATTTCTTGGAAACTGCCCTAATTGCAGAGTTTAATAACATTGCTTGGTCCCCTTCCATTGTTGTCTACAAACCTTGAAGTAGCACTTCAAATATTGCTCAACACCTCAATCCCCTGTGGGACAAACTTTATTTTCTAAAGTCTAGAAGCTTGCAGTCTATAAAAGACCAGTGGTTTACTGTCAGCCAACACCAGCAAGTAAAACAAGGAAAGAATAGGAAAATAATCCTAATGATTAAAAGAAACTTAGTAGAAACAAGACACTTAAAAAAAATCCCACAAGATCAGGACAAATATTGCTACAGTCATGCAGTAATCCCTAGTCAGCCAACCTGAACAATTCTGGAATACATCCCCAATATATTTCACAGCACTAGAAGCAAGTGTAAAGTAGCAATTTAACAGTTGAAGCATTTGGTTCCATTGTGCATAATATTAAAAAAAAAATCTAAGTCTCAGCAAAATACCCTCCACTCATCAGACCACACTTCACATGGATTCATTGCATAAAGCTATGTACCTATAATTTATTTTTCTCTCCCACCTTTCAAAACCACTCTGTAAGACTTTGTAGGTAAAATCTGGCTGTGTTCTTTCTCAAAACCATGGTAAACTATATTCCTAAATGTGAACAAGTACCTTTTCAATCCTTATACCCCCTTACTCTCCCTTCTTCACTTACTGCTATTTAATTCTCTTCCCTGACTTTCTCTCTAAATATGCCATAAGCCTGTTTCTCCTTCACTTCATATTGCAAGTCCTGTTTGTACTAGACTAACCTTTAATTTCTCTACAAGCTGTCTAAAGTTAAACTAAATATAAAATGATTGTCATATACTTTGTATCAATTCTTAACCAATGTTTTTATATTATCAGCTAAATTCAGTAAACTCTGCATGGTCATTTTCTACCATGTGCATGTCTCACACAAAGAGCACACAGTTTTAGATTCAGTAAGCACTGTGTAGAGGCATGCACCACTGTGCAAACAAGGTAAACAGTGGCATGCCAGTTACAGCATAAGCGGCTGAATTGCATGCTAATCAACCAGTCCAACACGGTGGAGCTATTCAACAAGATATAAAGCAACTGTGTAGACTCGGTTTTGGTTTTCCCTGGGAATTCCAAACCTTTTGGAATACAGCCATGGAAAGGAGTCTACACGGAGAGAATGTTAGGGGCTGCTGCTGCTTTAATTCAAATTTATATGCAACAGGCTGAAGTCTATGCTGCTGCTGCTGCTGAAAGACCTAGGTCTAGAAGGAGAAGAGTTTTCAGGCCCTGTTTAACTTTTCACAGCCTACATGCTGTGGAAATTCTACAGAGCTGCAGGGTGGATAGGGAACACAATACAAGAACTCTGCAACCTCTGCAATCCGTAACTCAGAGGCAGGCCAATGAAGGGAACCCATCCCATGGAGACAAATGTATGTGTAGCACTCAGAATCTTAGTTACAGGTATCTTTCAGAGACCAACCAGGGGAGATGGTGGGGGTGTCACAGGCATTACCATCCAGAATCCTCCATCAATTCCTGATGCCAGTGACCACATATATTTTCCCCGTACTCCTGAGGATAGGGCCAGAAATATGCAGGAGTTCTAATGTTTAACCCACTACCCTGAAGTACTGGGTGCGATAGACTGCACACACATAGAAATAAAGGCACCAGTCTGGGATCAGGTTATGCTGTACATAAACAGAAAGGGCAGCCACTCTTAAGTGCCAAGTCATGTGTGATGCCAAGGGAATCATCTTGAAAATGTGTGTTGGCAACCCTGGCAGTTACCATGACTTATGTAGCTGGCATACCTCCTAACTGTACCAGATGACTGCTGGGAGGATATCCCACAGGGTCATTTACTGGGGTACAGTTATGCACTGGAACCATGGCTGATGAACCCATCAGAAATGCACACACACATACCGAAGAATGCCATAATGAGGCACACGCTAAAACCAGAAACATCATACAGCATCATGCATAAACCACAGAAAAACAGAAGCAGCTTCTTCATAAATCTTGTAACAAACTAAAATTTTATTAAGCACTTTTCATCTTAAAACCAATGCCAGACTTCATAAGATAAAACCTGGACTACAAAAATGCAGTAACTTTTATACAAAAGTCATGCCCCACTTCATAATAATATCACCTTAAAGGCATACAAAACCTAATAATTATGTTTAAATGCTTTTTTATAAGTAAACATTTACATATTTTTTACATGGTTTATTGTTTTTGTGTAAAATAAAATTTTAGTTTGTTGTGTGCTCTACAAAGATTCTACTTCCGCTTTTTCTGTAGTTTATGCAGTTTTGGTGTTTTCATAATCATAGAGCATGTGTTTGGGCTACTGAAGTCACAATTCAGGTGCCTAGATACATGTGGGAGAGCCCTGCAGTACAATCCACAGACATGCACTGAAATATTCACAGTGTGTGCCATGCTACACAACATCATCCTGATAAAACTGCTTCAGCAAGATCAGGAACGGGAAGGAGCACACATCCCACCATTAATGTCAAGGTCACCATAGCCACGGGCAGATGAGGAGTCAGAGGGGAACCACTAGCTGCTGTGGGTGTAGGCAGATGTAGGGCATGCTCAATATGCTCTTGCATTGGCTAAGAGATGAAGTATAGCGCATTCACTCACCACCTAAGGGTTTAAAACCTTCCTCCTATGCACATGCATATACCAACATTGATGTCAGGCAACTCACAACTTTTACCCCCCATGTATTGGCTGTGTACTGTTTGCATCAGACAGTCGGCCTTGAACTAAAACTGTGACAACTTCTGCATTTACAAGGTAAGTCTTGAAGCTGGATTGTATTGTGTAATAATATGAATGAATGGTATATCCTTGTGTGTCATTACTTGGTACTGTAAGCAAGTAAAAGGTGGGAATTTTGTACAGAACTGACCTTAACATGTGAGAGCAGAGACATATTTGACTTATATGTGTAAGTTGGATGCCAAAAAGGAGAGCAACAATAGCAACATATCCTTGTTTGTGCCATAACAGAAATGCGGCTTTGCTCCCCCACCTCCAAATGAACAGGCAAATGACACATTTGACTAACAAAGCATCTTTGAAATGCTAAAAGTGCTCTCAAATGACCTGTCCCTGAAACATGCCTACAGATTTAATACAGACTGCTCCATATGCAAGTATTGCCAGTCATATATACCTGTCAAATGCTCATCATTACACTTCTAATTAATACATTCAGATAAAAGTGTAAAAACCTGTGCTAATAAAAAAAAAAAAAAAAAAAAAAAATATATATATATATATATATATATATATATATATATATACACACACACTATAACAGACTATTCATAACCACATGTCAGCATATGCAGTATGTAGCTGACAAAATGCATATATACCTTCTCAACATCAGTAATCCTCTGTGCAGGTGTATCCAAAACAAATAGACAATTTTCTGTGCTCACCACATAAACAATTCTGCTCACCTTCAATTTCCCTAGCTACATAGTTGCCTTGTGGTGTAGATTCAGGGCTGTCACCTCTGTGAAGATACAAATGAGGTGTTAAGTTATTAGAATTGCTGAATCCCAAATCATTGGCTCCATGTACAGATGTAAATGTAGTTCAGGCACTCCCTCAGTATTTCAGTGGATTGCAACTATGAATGATTACTGGTCGGAAGAAGGCAAACACAACAGCAATGCAGACTGCCCTACATTCAGTGGGTGTGTCAGGTTAGACTTACAAAATGTTAGATGTACTTTTGTCAAGTTTGGAAATGCAGTTAAGCAACACACAGTTCACAGGTTCTGTTCATTAACATCCAACCTCCCTTGCATTTATTGGCAAATGTATTTTTTCCCTGTAATTTTTTCATTATTTTTTGGCCAGTGTTTGGGCGATATGAATCTTAGAGCAATCACAGGAACAGACGAAATGAATGGCAGGTTTGTCTGTGCTTATCTCATTTGTGCAAAGTGTGGTAATGCACAAACTGGACAACTGGTCCACCCAGGATGCAGATAGGACCCAGACAGCCAAAAATGGAAACCCGATATATTCAATTAATTCTGTTGGCACCAAGCAAACCCACTAAGTGGTAGTGCACAGTGGTGTGCACAGAGACCTTAAGAATAATTAGTAAATTAGGAAAAGCCATGTAACTAGGATTGTGGCAGCAGGTGTAAGTATAGGGCTGAAGTACAGATGGCTCTGGGTTCTAGTACAGGATGTGCAACTTTTTTTTTTGTTACTGTTTTGACATTACAGTTTATAGCAATTAACTGAAACATGAACTTGTGGCAACAGGTGTAAGTGTAGGAGTACCATGCACATAGTCTTATGTTCTAATACAGGATATTTCATACACTTTTACTGTTGTTCCACTTCAATTATATTCACTGTCAGTTATAACACTTTAGATAGTGGAGCTGATATTAATTATACATATGAGGGGTTACACACTGTTAGTGTGTTTATGTATGTATGTATTAGATTTATTATCAGATTATGACAGAGGGTATACTGTGTATTATATTTCTGTAAGTATAATTCTGCTGTCTGGACCTGCATTTCCTTCACATTTGCCTAAGACACATGCACAACTGCCTCTATGTCCAATAACCTTGTCAGGTCACACACACACGTTTAACAGCTCATACTGTCACCTGCATTTATGTATGATGCTTGACTTTGAGCAGCATTTCTTTTGTGGCAAAGATGGATAATCAACCCTGTGGAAGTAAATGTTTTGTCCCTTATGCTTAGGTTTGAATCCCCCAATGTAAAATTCAATTTTCTCATTCTTTACTGCTTGGCACTGCTGCTCTCCATGCACCATCATGCAAAAGTGTTGCGCGGTTGTGAGCACTCCAGTAAATGCGATAACTGGATTTGGTGGGAAAGTATTAGTCTCTATTTCTCTAGATCTACTGGTAGATAGACATGGCTGGTGTTAGTGGGAAAGATGCCTGGTTTAGGGCACAGAGGTGGGGTGTCCAGGGTATATACTGGTCTCCTAGTAAAGCACTGCAGCCAAAGGCTTCTGCAGGGAGACTGTTCTGGCTCCCAGTATAAGTCTAGGGCATGGGATAGTTTAGCCCAGGCTGTATCCAGTGCCCACTGGTATCCCACTTACTGGAGATCAATGTAGGCATAATTTTAATGGCCTACAGAGGGGGAAGAGGGATACTCTTGACCATTGGATTGAAGAATTTAGAACTGAGGACATCCCCACATCTGTGTATCAACTCAGGAGAGAACTTGTAAGACTTAGAAAGCTGAATATAGGCAAGACTGGTATGCATAATGGTCTTCTGTTCTTTTCTGTTTCCCAGCTGCCAGTGATAAGGACTTCAATGTATTGGCCCATAGGGCTAGATTGGAGAGACTGAGGGGAGCAAGTGGTATGTATGTAGCAGAAAATAAGTGCTATTGTAGTATTAAAGGTTAAAGATAACGTTTTTTGGTATTTTATAGATTTGTATCAAATTGAGCATGCATATCCAAACTGTAAATGCAAGGATATATGCATTAGTCTGTAGCACAAACCAATTGTAAGAGTCCAGTATTAGACTTTAGTCAAAGGTTGTGGGTTCAAATACAACAATTCACATCTATACCATACTGTTATTTCTTTAATAATATTTACATTCAATTAAAACCTCTATACAGCTGGCACAAATATCCTGCTGTAAACTGTAATCTGTATATTTGGAACATGCATATGTGCAATATATGCACATTTCAAGGATTTCTTATAGCAGCAATCTGTAGTATAGTATGTGTATCTGTTAGGGGGTAGACTTTAAAGTAAAATTTAAGATAATAGAGTTGTACAAGTATAATTGTATTAATGCATTGTGTATGTCACATGAAGATACTTATCTTATCTTTTTCCTCTCACCCCCAACTCTTATCTCCCTTTTTATTTTCTTTATTTTATTTTTTTATTTTATTTTATTTTTTATAAATAATTTTTCTTTTTATTTTAATTTCCTTTTTTTTCCTTTTTAAATTTTATTCTGTGTCAAAATGTGTCCATGCCATCCATGTGTACCACATCATTATATGCTCCACAGCACAGTGAGGTAGGCCAGCTCCACTGGCTCAGCCTGCCTCAGCTCCATCACTGATTCCCAGAACATCTGGGAGACAACCTGGCAGCAAGGCCTTTACTGCCCTGCACTACCTGCACCCTCAGATAATCCTGCCCTGGAGGCTGGTCCAGAGGTACCTTCTGAGAGCAGTGGCAGAGGTGGTGATTTCATCACCCACAGTGAGGTGCCAGGTAGTGCTTAGGGTGGTTCACCACCCCATTGGTGCACGCCTATGCTGGCTGGAGAGGTTGCTGTCCCACATGTTTCATACTAGAAGGAGGAAATGTCAAGCACACCATACACCTGTGGAGTAAGGTGACAGTGATGACAGTCCAGTGGGTGAGGACTTGATTCTCACTGTCCCCAAGCTTGGCCTCCATGGGCCCAGGTTGTATCCACCCTCACCCCAGTCATGGTGTCCCCCAACCTTTTGTGTCCATCATCTTCCCTGTTTCTTGTCTTGTTTGTCTTGTCTGTCTGCAATTGCTTTCTCACCTTCCCAACTTACCTGACCTAGACATACCTGTTTCTTCCCCAACATTATTTTCTCTCTCTCAAATAAAAAAAAAAAAAATGGGCACCTGTCTCACAAAACAAAATGTCCAATACATAGCTCTCCATTTCACACATATGTCTTCTTGACACACTTGATTTGGTCCAGTTGACTATACAACATGATTGCATTGTGGTCACCCTTCTCTCACTCTCTCTGAAGGTGACAGCCCAAATTCAGTTAATATTCTACACATATTTTTGGTTTACACTGTTAAAGAGCTGTACAGCTATGGTTATTTCCTACCTCCCTTCTGCACATTTGTGTCCTGCTTTCCCTTTGCGCTTCCCCCTGCTTGCTCCCCCCTTCAGCAAATCTGGCCAAAAATAGAATCACACACACCATACACAAGTTGCTGCAAAAGAAAGGGATCCCTTCACCTTTTTGGATGCATGTTTGCACAGAGGTATTCAGCACACACCAACATGCAGCAATGGTGTGAGCGTGCAGCAAAATGATGCAGTTACCTCCACCCAATGATGCTTAACCCCACTGCACTATGCCAACACACAGATACATGTTTACTTTAAATAATTCATATTATTGCATTATCAGTGTTTAAATAAAAGTATTTAAAAGTATTCAACAGACCTGGCTTGCCATCTGGGCCCAAAAGGAATGTATGCGCAGCATTAACACATGCTGTCACAGAGTCAGTTAAGCAGCAGGTGTGTTGCATAGACTCATACTAACTGTCAGACTTTAGCACTGTGGCTAGCATTTACAAGTGCTTAGCTACATGCAAATGTGCATCTCCCATGGGTATACACTTTGCCAGCCATTTTGCAATTTGCTACTTGATGCTCAATGGAAAAGTAAATGTTATTATGTATTACTGCTGTTTACTGTCCATTTCCTGTCTATGACATGAAACTACATGTGGGAACCTTACTAACCGAAGCCCCTATCTAACAATATGTCACATACAATATGTAAACAAAAATCCCCAAGCACTGCAACCCTGGTGTCTGAGTACTTTTTCCACACATATATCACCTACTCTACATAAAGTAATATCAAATGTGATATGCAATGCACATCAATCTGGTAACATGCAGAACTACAACTATTGACCCATAAGCCTAAAAAGCCTTATCTGCATGGCTAGGGAAGGATTTAGCATGGCCCTTATCCACACGGACATAGGTGACCTTCAACACACTTGATCAAATCCATTCTGTTTTTGTCAAGGGTGGAACTTGCTTATTGAACCTTGTAGACTGATTCTGTCCTGAAAGACCTGGTTGAGGTATAACAAGACATACTTGCTATGTTGAGTTATCGTGAGGCCTTGACACTATTCCTCATTCATGTCTCATAGTGAAGATCTCACATCTGGGAATTAGGCCATACAATACTAGATGGATAGCTAGTTGGCTAACTGACAGGACACACACTGTCAAAGTTGGGGACTGCACCTCAACCACTAGTCCACTTTCCAGCAGAATACTACAGGGATCTCTATGGGGCCCACAACTGTTTGGAAACTACTTCCCAGAAGCACAGGCAACAGTAGATGCCCTGTGGCTTACCAAGTTTCCAGATTATTGTTAACTGGATGCACTCATATAGAGTCCCTCAGTCATAGTAACATGATACAGAAGGGGCTGACACAGACAAATGATTGGTGTCAAACTCACGGACTAAACCTTAAAGCAAACAATGTCTCATTGTTCCTGTGGCAATGAAGTACCCTGCTAAATATGATATACATAGCACCCCTCTAGGTTAAAAAATTTCCCCCTTTTTTTTTTAAAAAACCCAAAAAAACCCAAAAACCTTTTTGAAAAACAAACTGTAAACCCCCCTGGCAAAAAAATTAAAATTTACCAAAATTTAAAAACCTTATAATCTTTCTATCCCATCATTGTCAGTTAAACATTATATGGCTCATTCAGTCCTGCCTTCTTTTGCAACAAAGAAAACCATGCTATGAAATGACAAATGCATTAAAAATAATAAATAAAACACATTGCATCAATATCCTGCAACTTCCTACCTGCAAGCAACCACAGAGCTTTCACTGAAACTAGGGCTGCTTATTTCCCTAGAATGACTGCTCTCCCTAATTAAGTCTAATGGTATACAATCTACCATTTTTGGACTACCTGAAATAAATTAAATTATGGCCTGTAAATTGAAAATACACTTTGTTTAATTAAACTATATTTCTAAGCCCCCTTATTATATTTTTTTCAGTCACATCCCAATATCCATTTCCAGGTCACTTTACAAGACATTGGCAGTGGTAGACTTGGCATCCTTCAGAACCCCACAGGCCCACGCTAATACTGCTAGCACTGTCCATTAAATGTAAATATCCATCCACTGTAAATGGCAAGAAGCTATGTCTTAAAATATCTACTTTTGGCATGCATACCCAAGTATCAGGTTTTGAAACAAAGAAACATATTCTCCACAGTCTGTAAGTCTCTGTCTTTAATAATCATCTACTGTTGCAGGTGGTGCTTCGGTAGCATTGTCGCCTCACAGTAAGACGTTGTCCTGTTCGATTCTCAGCTAGAGCGTCTTTTGTGTGGAGACATGCGTGAATCGGCGTTCCTTCATTGAAGATTGTGCGTCAGGGCCGGCAACTCGGCACATAAAAATCTACTGCCAATCATTAGCGGACCGGAGTTCCTCTGTGGCGACCCCTAACTGGGAAAAGCTAAAAGACACAACACAACAACTGTTGTAGCACTCCCAACACAAAGCACACACATACACACTAAAACCCCCAACATTTAAAAAAAATGACAGTGTGCCCACTTGATTTGCCAGTATTGATGATCCACCAAAGCTATGCTTACTGTTGTACCACATGTACCACTGCTTAGAACCCACCAATAAAAAACAGTACTAGATGCAAACAGTACTAGGTGCTTTTTTGTCTAAAAAAAAAAATACAACTTTATATGCTACAGTCCCACATAGTCAATCCACTACTGACCCATTAACCCTAGGCCGCTGTCTCATTCTTACTCCCTGGAATTGCATTACGTTGGATGACTACTTTTATTTCCTAAGCAAAAGACACAAATTGGAAGATGAGGGAAAAATCCAGACATTCTTTGAAAATCCATACAGTTAAGAGGTATGAGTTCATGTTCAAACAATACTCTCCCTGTGGGGAAAGCCGCAATTTAATGTAAGTGTACTTTTAATGTACGATATATTTGTGAGCTAACTTGTTTGTGTTCAGTAGGTAGATTGATCATTGTTAGCCTCTTTGTGCATGCGTCTCTCTCTGTCATGCACACATATACACTCATATATACATACACACACACTCACACTCTCACACACTCACGCACTCATGCACACACGCACACATGCACACACACACACACACACACACACACACACACACACACACACTCTTCTTCTACTTCCACGCACACAGTTCTGCTTTCATGCATGCACTCACTCCGTACTTACCTGTTAACACAGGTAAGTGTTGTCCCTTTCAAAGGCAACGGCGGCAAATCCATACACGAGTTCTTCTTCAGCGAGAACACACAAACACTGATTGTTCAGCGCAAAATAATGGCGTAAACGCACTGACCCTTTTTTGGCACAAAAACAAAACTAGAAGGGTGCTTTGGCACATGCGCACACCGACATTAGTGTTACAGGTCACGGGAGTGGAAAACACAAAGCAAAAAAGTGTTTTGGGGTATGTGTACATCGATGTTGCAGTTAGAGGTTGAGGGCCGCATGGAAGAGCTCTGAGGGCCGCAGGTTGGACACGTCTGCTCTAGATCTACTGGTAGATAGACATGGCTGGTGTTAGTGGGAAAGATGCCTGGTTTAGGGCACAGAGGTGGGGTGTCCAGGGTATATGCTGGTCTCCTAGTAAAGCACTGCAGCCAAAGGCTTCTGCAGGGAGACTGTTCTGGCTCCCAGTATAAGTCTAGGGCATGGGATAGTTTAGCCCAGGCTGTATCCAGTGCCCACTGGTATCCCACTTACTGGAGATCAATGTAGGCATAATTTTAATGGCCTACAGAGGAGGAAGAGGGATACTCTTGACCATTGGATTGAAGAATTTAGAACTGAGGACATCCCCACATCTGTGTATCAACTCAGGAGAGAACTTGTAAGACTTAGAAAGCTGAATATAGGCAAGACTGGTATGCATAATGGTCTTCTGTTCTTTTCTGTTTTCCCCCCAGCTGCCAGTGATAAGGACTTCAATGTATTGGCCCATAGGGCTAGATTGGAGAGACTGAGGGGAGCAAGTGGTATGTATGTAGCAGAAAATAAGTGCTATTGTAGTATTAAAGGTTAAAGATAACGTTTTTTGGTATTTTATAGATTTGTATCAAATTGAGCATGCATATCCAAACTGTAAATGCAAGGATATATGCATTAGTCTGTAGCACAAACCAATTGTAAGAGTCCAGTATTAGACTTTAGTCAAAGGTTGTGGGTTCAAATACAACAATTCACATCTATACCATACTGTTATTTCTTTAATAATATTTACATTCAATTAAAACCTCTATACAGCTGGCACAAATATCCTTCTGTAAACTGTAATCTGTATATTTGGAACATGCATATGTGCAATATATGCACATTTCAAGGATTTCTTATAGCAGCAATCTGTAGTATAGTGTGTGTATCTGTTAGGGGGTAGACTTTAAAGTAAAATTTAAGATAATAGAGTTGTACAAGTATAATTGTATTAATGCATTGTGTATGTCACATGAAGATACTTATCTTATCTTTTTTCCTCTCACCCCCAACTCTTATCTCCCTTTTTATTTTCTTTATTTTATTTTTTTATTTTATTTTATTTTTTATAAATAATTTTTCTTTTTATTTTAATTTCCTTTTTTTTCCTTTTTTTAATTTTTATTCTGTGTCAAAATGTGTCCATGCCATCCATGTGTACCACATCATTATATGCTCCACAGCACAGTGAGGTAGGCCAGCTCCACTGGCTCAGCCTGCCTCAGCTCCATCACTGATTCCCAGAACATCTGGGAGACAACCTGGCAGCAAGGCCTTTACTGCCCCTGCACTACCTGCACCCTCAGATAATCCTGCCCTGGAGGCTGGTCCAGAGGTACCTTCTGAGAGCAGTGGCAGAGGTGGTGATTTCATCACCCACAGTGAGGTGCCAGGTATGGTGCTTAGGGTGGTGCACCACCCCATTGGTGCACGCCTATGCTGGCTGGAGAGGTTGCTGTCCCACATGTTTCATACTAGAAGGAGGAAATGTCAAGCACACCATACACCTGTGGAGTAAGGTGACAGTGATGACAGTCCAGTGGGTGAGGACTTGATTCTCACTGTCCCCAAGCTTGGCCTCCATGGGCCCAGGTTGTATCCACCCTCACCCCAGTCATGGTGTCCCCCAACCTTTTGTGTCCATCATCTTCCCTGTTTCTTGTCTTGTTTGTCTTGTCTGTCTGCAATTGCTTTCTCACCTTCCCAACTTACCTGACCTAGACATACCTGTTTCTTCCCCAACATTATTTTCTCTCTCTCAAAAAAAAAAAAAAAAAATGGGCACCTGTCTCACAAAACAAAATGTCCAATACATAGCTCTCCATTTCACACATATGTCTTCTTGACACACTTGATTTGGTCCAGTTGACTATACAACATGATTGCATTGTGGTCACCCTTCTCTCACTCTCTCTGAAGGTGACAGCCCAAATTCAGTTAATATTCTACACATATTTTTGGTTTACACTGTTAAAGAGCTGTACAGCTATGGTTATTTCCTACCTCCCTTCTGCACATTTGTGTCCTGCTTTCCCTTTGCTCTTCCTCCTGCTTGCTCCCCATTTCAGCAAATCTGGCCAAAAAAATAGAATCACACACACCATACACAAGTTGCTGCAAAAGAAAGGGATCCCTTCACCTTTTTGGATGCATGTTTGCACAGAGGTATTCAGCACACACCAACATGCAGCAATGGTGTGAGCGGCAGCAAAATGATGCAGTTACCTCCACCCAATGATGCTTAACCCCACTGCACTATGCCAACACACAGATACATGTTTACTTTAAATAATTCATATTATTGCATTATCAGTGTTTAAATAAAAGTATTTAAAAGTATTCAACAGACCTGGCTTGCCATCTGGGCCCAAAAAGGAATGTATGCGTGCATTAACACATGCTGTCACAGAGTCAGTTAAGCAGCAGGTGTGTTGCATAGACTCGATACTAACTGTCAGACTTTAGCACTGTGGCTAGCATTTGCGCAGTGCTTAGCTACATGCAAATGTGCATCTCCCATGGGTATACACTTTGCCAGCCATTTTGCAATTTGCTACTTGATGCTCAATGGAAAAGTAAATGTTATTATGTATTACTGCTGTTTACTGTCCATTTCCTGTCTATGACATGAAACTACATGTGGGAACCTTACAAACCGAAGCCCCTATCTAACAATATGTCACATACAATATGTAAACAAAAATCCCCAAGCACTGCAACCCTGGTGTCTGAGTACTTTTTCCACACATATATCACCTACTCTACATAAAGTAATATCAAATGTGTGATATGCAATGCACATCAATCTGGTAACATGCAGAACTACAACTATTGACCCATAAGCCTAAAAAGCCTTATCTGCATGGCTAGGGAAGGATTTAGCATGGCCCTTATCCACACGGACATAGGTGACCTTCAACACACTTGATCAAATCCATTCTGTTTTTGTCAAGGGTGGAACTTGCTTATTGAACCTTGTAGACTGATTCTGTCCTGAAAGACCTGGTTGAGGTATAACAAGACATACTGGCTATGTTGAGTTATCGTAGGCCTTTGACACTATTCCTCATTCATGTCTCATAGTGAAGATCTCACATCTGGGAATTAGGCCATACAATACTAAATGGATAGCTAGTTGGCTAACTGACAGGACACACACTGTCAAAGTTGGGGACTGCACCTCAACCACTAGTCCACTTTCCAGCAGAATACTACAGGGATCTCTATGGGGCCCACAACTGTTTGGAAACTACTTCCCAGAAGCACAGGCAACAGTAGATGCCCTGTGGCTTACCAAGTTTCCAGATTATTGTTAACTGGATGCATTCATATAGAGTCCCTCAGTCATAGTAACATGATACAGAAGGGGCTGACACAGACAAATGATTGGTGTCAAACTCACGGACTAAACCTTAAAGCAAACAATGTCTCATTGTTCCCTGTGGCAATGAAGTACCCCTGCTAAATATGATATACATAGCACCCCTCTAAACTCAAACACAGTGTTGTGAGACTTGGGAGCACACATTGATAGCAATCTACACTTTCTTCACTGTATGCCCATAGTGGTGAGAGACATATTCTGCATTGTGCACCTCATACATATGGACATCACATCCAAGACCAGAGAGGTCATATCTCTGCTGTATTCTACCCTCATCAGACCACTAATTTTGTAGAATGCTCCGTTCCATCTTTACCATACCAGACACCTGCAGCAATTGGAGAAAACATAGAGGTTTGTGACTAGGAGAATCCAGGGCCTCCAAACATGACATACATGGAAAGACTGAAAGACCTTTCAGTGTACTCAGTATCATGCAGGCTGCTGAGAGGTGACCTATGTCTGGCCTACAGAGCAGTATCAGATCCTGCCCTACTGCAAATGCCGGACATCTGCAAATCAAATGGGACAGCAATAACTTGCTGCAGAGTTGTAAACCTAGCCTGTTACATAAACAGAACTTGCTGGTGACACAGATATATCCCCCAGCAATTGACAATCCTCTGTAATAGGCTCCCACTGTATGTGAAGCAGTGCTCCTCAATGACCCTGTTCAAGTGCAACCTTGACAACTGGTTGGGTGATTATAAAGTCACCTCTTGGGTGGCACCTATGCCCCTCATGGACAGGACCAGTTGGTGCTGTTCACAAAATCACTATGCTAACAATGACCATCTAACTGTGCTCAACCAGGGTACTTGTGTTTTTACACAACTAGGCGTGTAAACACCCTAGGGCCATTAGGCTAGTAGCCTCCTATGAACCTATGCAATTATTCAGGCCTCCCAACATCTTGTCTCCCATATGGCCTGCTTATGTCATCTACTATAAGGTGAGTGGCACTCTTGTAAACGTCACACTTGTGCTGTGGTGCTTGCATAAAATACTGTGTTCTGTAGTCTGTGTACTTAGCTAGGGGTTCTGTTCTCACTGCAGTCAACTTGGTGTGTGTGTGCATATATATATATATATATATATATATATATATAGAGAGAGAGAGAGAGAGAGATGTCTAGACAGAAGAGCAGAATTGTGTATCTTGCAGTTATTGCTCCACTGCCATGTATTAACAGTATTTTGATACTTGCACATGCCTACACATCCATTTCATGTAGGCCTCCCAACCTCTTGTCTCCCACATGGCCTACTGATGTCATCTACTATGAGTTGACCTGCACTCTTTTAAAAATCACACTTGTGCCATGGCACTTGCATAAAGTACTATGTGCGTGTCTGTGTGCACTCTTGCTTGACATTACAGAGAACATTTTACACCCGCATGTGGTACACTGCCCTCAGCACACACTGCTGATGTCATCAGCTATAAAGTGTTGTCTGAGAAACTCCAAGCTGGACTTGTGCAGTTGGGCTTGTGTAAAGTACTGAGTTCTGTAGTCTGTGTACCTTATATAGGTAGGAGCTCTATTCTCACTGCAGTCAACTGAGTGTGTATATGCGCTTACTTGACATTACGGAGAGCATTTTATGCCAGCATGTGGGACACTGTTATTACCACATTGTCCTCAATACATACTGCTGATGTCATCAGCTATAAAGTGTTGTCTGAGACACTCCAAGTTGGACTTGTGATGTGGCACTTGCGTAAAGTACTGAGTTCTGTAGTCTGTGTACTTAGGTAGGGGTTCTATTCTGAACGGAGTCAATTGGGTGTGTGTCTGTGTGTATGCATTCTTGTTTGACATTACAGAGACAATTTTGCACCACTATGTAGGATATTGTTATTAGCACATTGTCCTCAACAGACACTGCTGATGTCATCAGCTGTATATCAGATTTGTGGGTATGCAGTACTCCCACCAGGGCAGGGACAGAGACTGGCCTGGAGGCTAGGCTGATATCACCTCATCCTATGCAAGACAGATTACAGTGACATGGCTTTTAAACTATCCACACACATCATGGCATGGTTTGCAGGCCCTGTGTTTTCTTGACGAGAAAGCCCTATGGTCTCTCCAGCTGCTGCATGTGTGTGATGAAGTACATGCAAAAGAGAGCATTATACTCTATTAGTGTTCTGATGAGGTTTGAGTACAGTGCTGTCATACAATTCTAAGATCTGTATATGATGGCATGACTTATGAGGTACACAACATAAGCTTTCAATACCAGTGTGGACACTTGGTTGTTGAAGTTCAGATTGCTATCTACATGTGTTCCCAGTGCTTGTATCACTGGACTTCAGCATAGCAGGACTGTTGTCAATGCTGTGCTTAACTCATTAATGCTGAGTACCTTCTCAGGGCGCCTTAGTGCGTACACCTGAGTGCTCTCACAGATGCTAGAAAATGTATGCTGTTCCACCAGAGTGCCTTCCACAAGCACCGGTAAATTTGCAGACAAGTTTTAGCTGCACTGTTAAAAATTAAGTTGAAAAAGTACCTGAAATTTGTCAGGTACCTTCTCAACTTAGCTTTCAGTGTGGAATAACATCAGCTTCCTATTTACATTTTATGAGAAAATCGGCTTGCCATCCACTGTGTATCTGCTTGTGATCACAGCAAGCCAATTCTGTATGTGTTGCAGGAAGCAATTGGTGGCAGCCTATCAGCTTCTTGCAATCCAAGCCACCACTTGCCTAACAGGAAGCCTGCTATAACAGAACTCATTACTGTACTGGTTTGAGACAGCTCCACTGCTTGAACTGCCCAACCTCCTAACCTACAATCAACTCTGCCTCTGTAATTCTATCTATTACCTCCCCAATAAGTGTCCTACCCTCAAAAACCTAGTACAACATCACTCAGCCAAAAGGCCTCTTCGATCATCAAGCAAGCTACTACTAGAAGCCACCAACAGCTACAGTAGTTTTGGAGATGCACTATATAGTAGTTCAGTGGCTACAAAATGGAACTCTGTCCCCACTAGCATTCAAAACACATAATCCAAAGCCTCCTTTAAAGACCTCATCAAGCAACATCTCAAGCAAAGTTGGCAGTGCCATGACTGCTCCCCAGGCTAGTGAAAGTGGATAAGATACACATACTAAACCTAGAGTACTTGATTAAGATTGAAAACTATTCTCACAAACACTGGCTAATCTACAATGTATGTACTGTACATGTGTACTATGTATGTATTCTACCTGTGTTCCAAATTTCAGCTGTACACCACAAATCTATTAAGTACCTTTATTTTTAAATATTTTTTTGTTTGTTCTCTCCACTGTAACTGTTGATATGCTACATACAACTGTAAAAACATGTCTTTTGTAATTTGTGTGTATACTGATCATGTCTAAATGTATCTGTAATTTTTCTATGTGGAACTTTTCTCCCTGGGCCTCTGCTGAAAAAGGGCCTTTTCAGCTCAGTCAGACACCCCTGGTTAACAAATGTAAAATAAAATAAATAAACACCTCCACTCCAAGACACAGGTTTTCTTTGTTCTGTCACAATAAATGGAGGGTCCTCCAGTAGCAATTCCCTTTCTTTTTCTGTGATCTGCTATATTGCTACTGGATCCTTCCATCTGTTGACAGACCATTTCTGTGCATCGTTTCAGGAGACCAGAGATAATTAATCCCACAGCCGGAAACCCTGAAGGGCAAGTACTGTACATCTGCAATTGAGATTTTTCTTAGACCTACAATAAGCTAAGTTTTCACAACAAGGAATTGTGCCCCGTAATACCTTTCAAACATTCAGACAACATATGTTAAAAGTTGCATTAGGCCAGCATTTACTTCTTGTTCATACACAAAAGGAGTGGTGTGGACTGTAGCAGATTACTACCTACTAACATTTGCAAAAGAACAGTTATTTTTGCTAAATAATTAGTCCTCCATGAGGCAGTACCTAACGAGACAGTGTATATAGCTGAAATGGTGTGTGTATACTTTATTTCTAACCCCGGTGAATGAGTAAATGCTGTTGAACTACCTGGCAGTTATTAGTGCATGTATACTTTATTTCAGAGGTTCGTAGGTGTTGGCCATCTGTGAGGTAGTAACACAAGGAAGAGTTTGCAGTTCCCTCTAGCTCCATGAACAATGAGCGATTATATAGTCCACCTTTTTAGCCGGCTGCTGAACAGCAGTCTGTAAGCTTCCATCACTCTCAGCAATTAACCAATACCTTGTGTAATAGAAGGTTTCACTCCATCTTGGTGCAAAATACAACTAAGACAAGCCCACCACTCATCTGGCAGCTTGCTTTTGGAATAGAAATGAAAACCTCAACATGTCACAGAAAAACTAAAGTGCTGGTACAAAGGCATATTCCAGCTATATTGCTCATCTCCTCCTGAGGCCCGATCCTTGGAGCACATACCTCCTCTGCTTGGGCAACACCTTCATGTGGTACAGTTTCACCGACGGCTGGAGGTTGACCCTCATGATCTGCTCAACTTGTCGATGAGCATGAGCCAGATCATGAGCCATGGACACCTTCCCAACGGTTACTGTCATGATGTTCTTTGTGTTTCACTGTTGCAGTCATTACAATTGGGTTATCCTGCTGGCAGGCTACCCTCAGTCGGCCTGAGTTCCAAAGGCTAGGTCCAGCATCGGTTGCTGTTGCCTCTTCCCTGACGTTAGTGCGCCAGGGGTATAAAAGATGCAGCCAACGCCATTTTCTTCAATCTTTCTTGCCGCCCGGCGCCTGAAGCAGAAGCAGTTCGCAAGTGCCGGTCAGCCGACTCCTGAGATTTTTGTGTTCGAATTTCAGATCCGAAGTCTTCATTAAAAGCTAAGTACCCCGTTGGGGAAACCTTTTTTCTTGCTCCAGATCGATGTCAGAAAAAGTTAATAAATGTATTTCTTGTCGGAAGCAAATACTTTATAAGGACTTTCATTCTTACTGTATTCCTTGCCTAGGCCCTGACCACGACGTTGCTGGTTGTCGGTTTTGTACTAGATTTAACCAACGCACTATTAAGCATCGGTACGATTTTGCATTTCACTATTTTGGCAGAAGATTTAATTACATGATGCTGTCGGATAGCCATCCAATTACGGGAATTCACAAGAAACGCAAAGAAAAAGAAAAGGACAGGCATCCGAGGTCCAAAACCGATGAAGAGGCTTCCTCTAAGCCAGTCGCCGGTTCTCAGTGAGGTGCCTTCGCAGCCCCTGACGCCCGCTACTTTGGACCCGCAGGCTGCTACAGACTCACACATGGAGTCGACTAGGCCGCTGGAAGCTCAAGGTACCTCGGACCTTCGGAGACTATTCCCTCAGATGGGTCTGGAGCCGCTGAGCAGGCACTGGCTTCTGAGGGTGTTTTCAGACCTACTCAATTATACATTAAAATGACTCCAGCTACAAAGGCAAAGACTAAAGCACCTTTAAAGACAAAGAAACAAGTACATCAGCCTCATGGTCAGACCTCCATGCCCAAAAAGATGCTCAAAATAGCCGAAGACTTTATTACTTTGATCAGGGGTTCCCATCCCACTCCTGATAAAAGGCCTAGGCAAGAGACAGAATATGAATCTTCAAATCAGGTTTCCATTTCATCTGATTCCTCTTCTGATCAGGAATACTCTCTTCCTCCCTATGAGGATTCCGATGCTGAAGAATCTATCCCTTCAGCTTCTCCTCCTGAGGATTACTCTTTTGGGGAAACCTTGCATACCACAAGGGAACATTTCCACTGGGAGAGCCAAGATTATTCAGAATCTAAGAAAACACTCAGAGACTTCCTTTTACTCCCACAACACAGGCCCCTAGCTATTCCACCTGTGTTAGACATTGTAGATGATGAGTTTTCAGAGTCCAGTCTGACCTCTGACTCCTTACCTCTAGCTCCTGTTAAGCCGGACAGGTACTACAGGGTTCCTGACTCTCATAAATTCCTTTTCAAAAACCCTTCTGCTGACGCAGAAACTATATCTCAGGGTCCCAAAGGGGTCAAGGCATCCATTGAAAAAAGCTGACAGGGATTCTAGGGCATTGGACAGATGGGGGAAGAAGATTTACACTTCTGCTACCTTGGCTATAAGGGCTTTAAATTGTCAGTTTCATATGCTCAAATATCAGCAATATATTATGTCACTGCTTAAACAGAAAATGTTGATAAATTCTGAATGTGCAGAAAACAAAGAAATGCAGGATTTATTGCATGCAGCTGAACAAGTTGGAAAGCATACTTTGCAATGTGGTTTTGATTCTTTGGAGGCCTCCTGCAGGGCCGCTGTTATGGGTTCTGTCATCAGCCGACATGCTTGGTTAAAGGAACAAAATCTGCCTGACCATGTCAAAGCAAAATTATTAGATGCTCCATTACAGCATGATACCTTGTTTGGTGTTAAAGAAAATGGAAGACGAATCTAAATCTATGCAAACGGTTAAGGATTTTTTATAGGTACAACCTCCAAGATTTAGCAGACACTGGCCTACAAAGAATTGGTTCTTTCCAGTGTCAGACAGACCACAAAGGGGTAGATACAGATGCCCAAGAGGCAGATCCCAGCCCCAAGGTTCGTACAGATCTAAACAATGGGGTGCTTCTACCTCCAAAAGTGGAGAAGACAAATCACAGCCATGCAGGAAACAGTCCCAGTGACTTCCCCCTATCTGCACCAAGCACTTATCTTCTGGCAGCACCTTTAGGGGGAAAACTAGAACTTTTTTCTCAAAATTGGCACATAATAACCCAGGACAGATGGGTCATAAATGTAGTGTCACAAGGCTACAAGTTTCACTTCCATACCCTGCCAAGGACAAATGGCTGGCCAGACCTGCCAAAACATCAATGGGCAGAGGCACAAAAACAAGTCTTATCCCTGATGGACATGAGGGCCATTCAACAAGTACCAGAGCAAGAGCAGGGACAAGGATTTTATTCAAGACTGTTTTTGGCACCAAGAAAGGACAAGACCTGGAGACCAATACTGGAACTAACTATTCTAAACACATATCTGGATATACGAAAATTCAAAATGTTGACTCTACAGCAGCTTCTGCCTGTGCTGGGCAAGAAGGCTTGGCTTGTGACTTTAGACCTAAAAGAGGCATACCTGCATGTCCCAATCAGACAAACATGCAGAAGATACCTCAGACTCAAAGCTGGCTCAATGCACTACCAATTCTCTGCACTGCCCTTTGGCTTATCTACTGCACCCAGGGTCTTCCCAAAGTGCCTGGCACCAGTAATTGCATTCTGCAGACAAAGAGGAATACAAATATATCCTTACTTGGACGACTGCCTCATTCAAGCAGAGAACAAGGACATTCTTCTACAGCATCTGGCGTTTGTAAAGAGATTTCTAACTGGCCTAGGGTACACAGTAAATGAAAAGAAATCAAAACTAGTACCCTCTCAAGAGATAATATTTCTGGGTGCAAGCTTAAATACAACTGCCCAGATGGCTTATCTCACGCCAGGCAAACAAAGGCAACTGACTACATATTTCAAACTGTTGGCAACAAAGGCCCAGTTATGTGCAAGAAAAATTCTGCAGGCGTTGGGCTTCATGGCATCCTGCATTCTACTAATTCCATATGCGAGACTGCATATGAGGAAACTTCAATGGTACCTAAAAAGTGTTTGGGTTCAGCATTGCCACAGCCTGGAAACAATAATTACCCTCATTCCCTGCCTGCAGCCGGAGTTTCGATGGTGGGTGAAGGCTTGTCACCATAACAAGGGACAACCATTCACTTTACCCCCAGCCAGGCAGACATTAACAACGGATGCATCAGATTATGCCTGGGGGGCCCACATGGCAGGAAGATGTATTCAAGGCACATGGTCCACAAACCAAATGCATCTGCATATCAATCAAAAAGAGATGCTAGTTGTTCAGAATGCCCTGACAGCCTTCAAGGACCTACTTCATCCGGGACAACTACTGATAAAGACAGACAACACCACAGTCATGTGGTATATAAACAAGCAGGGAGGCACTCATTCTTACCCCCTTTGCAGACTGGCCATGACTTTGTGGGACACAGCATTGACTTACCAAGTACATCTGCAGGCACAGTTCCTGCCAGGGAAGATAAATACTCTGGCAGACGAACTAAGCAGAAACATCATGGATCCCCACGAGTGGAAATTGGGTCCACAAGTCTTCAGCATGATAACAAGGAAATGGGGATGCCCAGATATAGATCTATTTGCCTCTCCTCACAACTACCAACTAAAAAGATTCTGCACAAGGACTTATCACAGACAAGCATGGAAAGTGGACGCCCTATCTTTCAACTGGAAAAACTTAGCAGTATATGCCTTTCCTCTACTGGCTCTCCTCCCTAAGGTACTCCTAAAGGTCAGACAAGAGAAGCCAAAGATGATACTGATTGCCCTAGACTGGCCCCGGCAGTACTGGTATCCAATCCTAAGGAACTCGTCTCAATGCCCGGCTTGGACCTTGCCTCAAATACCTCATCTACTGTCTCAACAAAACAATCAGATCGTACACAGCCAACTCAAGACCTTAAATCCTGCAGCATGGTGGATAATGTAGTCATGCAAAACACACCTCTCACTAAAGCTGTGATGGATGTAATTTTGGAGGCCAGAAGGCCTAGTACCGGAAAATCTTATGCCGGAAAATGGAAGAGATTCTGTGCCTGGAACCAGGCACAAGGAATTGACACAGTTGTACCAAATATTCCTCAGATTTTGCAATACTTAACTGAGATGCTGGACAAAGGCCTATCCTTTTCATCAATTAAAATTCATGCCTCTGCCATTTCAGATCATTACAATACAGAGCCACTAATCTTTTCTTATCCTTTGTTAAGGCAGTACCTCAGAGAAGTCAAAAACTTAAGGCCTCCAAGGAGATCACTAATACCTGTATGGGACCTCAATTATGTTTTGGAAAAACTCACCCTGCCTCCTTTTGAGCCAGCTGCTACAGCTGATATAAAATTTTTATCTTGGAAAACAGCTCTGCTCCTAGCAATAACCTCTGCAAGATGAGTCTCAGAGCTACAGGCACTCATGGCTGTGGAACCTTTTATCATTTTTTATCCAGACGGGGTCTCTCTGAGGACAAACCCGACATTTATGCCTAAGGTAGTGACCAGTGTGGCCCTTAACCAAACTATTTATCTACCTACTTTTTATCCAAACCCACAGAATAAGGGGGAGAGAATTCTGCATTCTTTGGACATACACAGACAGCTACACTTCTACTTGAACAGAACCAAAGCTTTCAGAAAGACTGAGCAACTACTAGTGGCATATGCTGCAGGATCACAAGGAAAGGCTGTCTCTAAGCAGACTATTTCAAAATGGATAGGCCACTGCATTCATTTCTGCTATTCACAACATGGCAAGCCAGTGCCTAAGGGCAGGTGGCCACATTCAACCAGAGCAGCAGCCACTTCAGCAGCCTTCCTCAAGGGAGTACCAACCAAAGACATTTTAGAGGCTGCTACCTGGAGTTCAGTGCACACCTTTACAAAGCACTATCATTTACCACTCTACTCTAAATCCAGGGCAGGCTTTGCCACTGCAGTTTTGCAGGGCCTCATAGCCGCTCCTAATGCTATTTAGCTCTAGCCTCCCAACCATAGCTTTGGGATTCTACCCAAGTGTAATGACTGCAACAGTGAAACACGAAGAACATAGTACAGTTGTGTACACTTACCATAAATGTAGATGTTCGAGTTTATTCACTGTTGCAGTCCAGGTTACCCACCCACCATCCCCCTTAACTTTGCTGGAACTTATCTGCACTGCTCTAATCTATACAACCTATGTGGTGTATTTGCTTGTAGATTAAGGTATAACATATATTTTGGTGCATGCTTGTTTTATTGGCATATTTTTAGCCTACCCTTTTGGGGGCACCTGACATCTGGGGCAAGAAAAATTGAATAAAATGGCGTCGGCTGCATCTTTTATACCCCTGGCGCACTGACGTCAGGGAAGAGGCGACAGTAACCGACGCTGGACCTAGACTTTGGAACTCAGGCCGACTGAGGGTAGCCTGCCAGCAGGATAACCCAAGTGTAATGACAGGAACAGTGAATACACTTGAACATCTACATTTATGGTAAGTGTACACAACTGTACTTTCCTCAGGAGTGCTTTGGTGGACTCCTTTAGGGACTTCACAGAGCCAGCGTTACAAAAAGTAAATAGTCAAATACATTATAAACAAAAAGGATGTTTCACTCTTGACAGAAACAGTAAGGTCCATGCATATATCAAAACTAACTTTATGGGTCTCAAAGTCTCATTGTTTTCTGATAAACATTAAATGTTTACATTTTTCACTGATTACTTTGATGTTGGGTCTGTCACTTAATTTAAAATATTGGAGTAATGGGCTACATTCATTGAAAAAAATTCAGTCCAAGAAACATTACAGAGAATCTTTCTTAGTAATTTAAACCAACAAAATGCACAAACATTCTTGTCCATGATGCTCCCTCTGATGTAAAGCAAGTGTTTCCGGACTTTTTTTTTTTTTTTTTACATTAGATATTTGCTTGCACTATTCAGATTTTGAAGGTTCATATTTTATTACTAGGTAGTTGATTGGTAGGATTATTTCCACTCCTTACTACCCTGTTCCATGAGGGATTGCAGGGTCATACCTAGTGTGTATTTATGGTTACTTATCCATATGTCTAAGTTGCATTTCAAGAGGGTTAGGGAACTACTTTGTTTATAGATCTGTCCCAGAGAAGAGGAACTCTTTGGAAGAGATATGTATCCTTGCAACAGGTTCTGCTTATGTTGTGGCTCCAGATTAGATCTCATGTACATGTGTTTTTGTGGTATTACTGTTTTTGCAGACATATAGAAGGCTGCTCAGGGCGAGATCATGTGAGGTCTTGTTGGCTAGGCAGAGTTCACTTGGTATATTTGATTTTGTTTCTAAATTGCTCAGCTTCTTGTAAACTTTGAAATGTTAGGGTTTCAGTTTATTCTTGTTGGTGAGGACTTTTTTATTTTGTTACAAATCTTGTTTTTATCATGGTTCCACCACAGAAGTTTATTCCTAAACTTGGTGCTGCATTTGTATCAGAGTCTGAACAATATCTCAATACAGGCACTGAAGTTAATAGAAGCAACTGAGGTGGTGTGGCTTTTGGGCCCTGCAGAAGAGGAAGTTCCTAAACTTCAGCTCATCATGTATTTTTTTTTTACATTTGCACCCAAAGACAGTAGGTCTTCAGTGTATTTTAGGTAATGCCCTGATGGTGCAAAGCACTGAATTATGGCCATAGCTGATGAGAGATTGGGTAACTATAGGCCTAGAGGGTAATGGTGATATTTGTGATGACCAAATTGGAGCCCATATTAGAAGCTCTACAATCTGGCATAAAGAGTTTGCAATGACGAAGTCAGTGTGGAGTTGTGCATATTTATCTGTAGCAGTGAATATTTTCTAGTTTGTAGATGGAGAATTGAAACCTCTAATAATAATAATAGTGTTGGAATCAATGGTAAGGATGCAAACTTGTTTAGATATGTCTCATGGGTTGAGGGCCTCATTCAAGGGGGGTTTGTGGTTTGCCAGGATACTGTAACAGATTTTACAGATAGTTACTATGATGTGAAGAAGTTCAAGGCAATGTTATAGAACCATGGTGGAATATGGAAACACCGTCACTGATAACAGAGACACCTTCACTAGAGGGTCTGAATTCCCAGTAAAGAGGGTCTGTTATCATACCATTTGAAACTATGTTTTAGTGGTGACACAGAAAAGTATACTTTCCAGTGTCAGGAGAGCTTCTAAGGAGGGCAGTTTCTCATTGATGCTTCTAGTGTTGAGTGGCATTACTTTTTCCCTCATTTTTTGCCCCGCCATATTGACAGTTAGCCCATTCATTTCCAATCATCAAGGTGAGAGTTGACCAGCAGGAGCCCATCATTTGGGCAGCCATCAGGGGGAGGTTTGTTTTTATTTTTCTTAAAGATGTACATCAATTTTCCCGAGGGAAAGGAGTGTGCACTGGACCAATGCTCTTCCAGTGCCTGGAATACTAATTGAACCCTGATCTGCTGGGTTTCAATTAGGACTCCATTTTTTGTGTCACAGAGGCAGAGCAGCACTACTTTTGTACTAACCTGACTTTGGCTCAGCTGGTGGATGTAACAGAATTATGGTATCTGAAAAGGCACTATGAGGGGGAGAAGGTTTTGGCAATTATACAAAGCCATAAAGAGAGAGGTGCAAGGCAGGCAGGATTGTCAGCCATCTCCCTTCCAGATACTTATCAGACACCCCTTGGCAGGAAGTCAGTAAGTAATCCAGTTGTTGGAATTAAGTTATCTTTTGTTTATATTGGGGCTTCATTCTTGGTGAAACTACACTGCTGATCAGTATTAATTTCATACCATACTCAGATACATACTGAAGAGAATTCTGTCATGTCTCTGTTCAAATACTCCAGGGATTTATGTCTTAAGTTGTTCATGCCCACAAAAACAACAGCCATGTTTTTGTGCACTAGAGTGAATGGGCCTAAGTGCCATAGTAACCTGCCATAGCATGGCACCCCAGTGGCAACACACCGTCACTCTTTCCTTTGTTTAGCCTGATGAGTGGTGTGTCTACATGTGTCACTATGGAGTCACCAATGAAAAGAACATTCTTATGTGTAGCAGCCTGCCTGGGACTTAGGTATGCCAGCTTGGTAACCCACCCAAGCAGAGTTTGTTTAGTGGTGATGTAAGTGTAGCTTGTGCTGTTGAGGAATTTGAGAGTAAAGCTTGTGCCTTGGATGCCTTTGAGGTCTTCTTAAGCACCTAATCATAATACCTATTTTTTTGGTTCATAGGTTCATAGGTTCATAGGTTCATACTAGGCTATCTGCCCGAGGGCATTTACAAGCCTAGCCCATCGTTTTGTGGCTTAGGCCACCCCTTTAGTATGGGGAACTATACCCATTATTTTTCTGTGCCTCTGTCGAGCAGTGACACTGAGGTAATCCCTGGGGTATATCTGCGATCTCCCATCCATTGGTCAAGATTTCTCTTGAACAAGGCCAGCGAGGTGCTCTGCCTCACATGTACCGGGATTTTGTTCCACAGCATAGGGAGTCTTTGGGTGATGAATCTATCCCTCCAGCACGTCCTATTAATAGCCGTGTCAAGGTTTAAGTCTCCGCCCTTGTGGCTCTGATGGATCTAGATTTTTGAGGTGAAGCATATTCATCAAATCTGGGTTTGACATGGCCTTGTATGTTAGGCAAAGGTCACCTCTGAGCAAGCGGTGGCGACTGAATAGAGCTGGAGTTCTTTCAGTCGGGCAGCATAGGACAGATTTTTGAGACCCTTTATCCTTTTGGTGAGGAACCTTTGTGGCCTCTCCAGCTGCTGCAAGTGTCGGGTCAGATACATTCCGAATGGGGCATTGTACTCAATCATTGGTCTGATGAGTGATGAGTAAAGGGAGACTATGACCTCCCTTGATCTAGATGAGAATCCCTTCATGATAAGGTGGGCAATGTAGAAGGTCTTCCTAACTACTTTAGCTACATGGGTGTCGAATGACAGACTACTATCAACCTGGGTCCCCAGGTCCCTGATAACTTCTTCTGTGCTCAGTGGATTGCCACCTATTTGGTAGCTAGGGGTAACCTTGTTTTTCCCAAAGGGTATGACTATGCATTTTTTGGCATTTAACTTTAGGTGGCTCTGGCACCAGTTATCCGCTTCTGTGAGACCCTTCTGAAGGATATCTGTGTCAGATGTGTTTTCTACTATGGCGCCCAGTTTGCAGTCATCTGCAAACTTTGTCAGCCATAACCCTCCTGTGTTTGCTTGTACTTTTTTGAAAAGTAGATGCCAAACAAGAGTGGGCCCAGGACTGAGCCCTGTGGGACACCACTTGTGACAGGCTTTGAGTCTGACATGGCGCCAGCAGCTCTGACCCTGTGGGTTCTGTCACTCAGCCAGTTTGCAACCCATCTTGTGATGTATGGGTTGACATTTAAGCTGATGAGTTTTTCAATGATACCCGAATGGGGTATTGTATCGAAGGCCTTAGCCAGATCGAGGTAGGCTGTATGGACTGCCTTTCCCTCATCAATGGCTTTGGTGACTGTTTGAAAAAGTCAACCAAGTTTAAAAGGCATGATCTGCCTTTGACAAAGCCAAACTGGGTTGGATCCAAAGTCTGCAAATTCCCTATGTCTTTATTTATGAGGTCCATTATGATCCTCTCCATGGCTTTGCAGATAAGGCTTGTCAAGCTAATGGGCGGTAATTTCCAGGGTCGGTGGAGGCACCGCCTTTGTGAAGTGGTACCACAGTTGCAGTGCGCCACTCCTGGGTGCGTATCCAGAGGTAAGACTTTGATTAAACAGCTGTCCTAGCTGTGGGTTTAATTCCTCATTGAGTTCATGGAGCACACAGCCGGGGACACCATCAGGTCCCATGGATGCTGTGTTTTTGCTTTGGAGAGAGCAGTTCTCACTTGGCGCTGGAGATGTTTGGGGGCTGCAATCGTTTGGTATAGATATCTCTCCTTTTGGGGAGGGGAGAAGTTTGCACTGAACCTGTCAGCCAGTATGTTGGCAATGTCTGTAGGATCAGTAATCTTCACATCATTTTGAACTAGCTCTGAGCATATCTGGGAGTTTCCTCCCAGGTTTCTAACATAGCTAAAGAAGGCCTTATGATTGTCTTTTGAGTCTTTAGCTATTTTTCTCTCGAAATTTGCTTTGGATGATTTTATGAGAGCTCTTAGTTTTACTTATAGTGATCAAGGGTGTCTTACCTTTTAAGGATTTTGCTCTATCTTGTAGTAGCTTCCTCCTTTTGTTGTAGAGTTTGTTTATGGCTGGGGTCCACCAGACTGGATGCTTGCCTTTGGTACAAAGAGTCTTTGTTTTGCTTGGGATTGCCTTATCCATGCAGTCCTGCAGGTGCTGGTAGAAGGCATTTGTAAGTGATTCAGCGGCTTGAGTACTGTTTTCCGCCGCTCGGTGGCCTTAAAGGAGACCACACTAGTCTTTAGAAGTGTGAAGTCGGCTTTTGAGAAGTTCTTTACTGTGGTCTTTTTTATTTCAGGTGGGGGTGGGATGAGGACCTCTAGCGAGATTAGTTTGTGGTCTGATCTCACCAGTGAGGGGTACACCTCCGGTGTTGAACATTGTGCTCCCATGTTCGTGATGATGAGATCAAGTATGTTATCTCCTCTTGTGGGGATGGTGACTAGTTGTTCCATGGCATTTGAGTTTATGAATTCCAGGAACTTTTGGGCTAGGGTGTTTGGGCTTGAGTAGTGTTCCCAGTCTATATTAGGGTAATTGAAGTCACCTAGTATGATGGTGTTTGGTGATACATTTATCCCCTCTAGTGTTTTCAGGAAGGCCATGTGAGGTTCCTGAGTTTGTGAGGGTGGCCTGTAACATGCTACAATTTGCAGAGCAGTCTTGCCTATGGTTAATTGCACCTGGATGGTCTCCGATGCATCGTGCGTTGCCACCAGTCTTGAGGTGTGGGTGTCCTTGATGAATATGGATACCCCCCCTCCTTTCTTAGTATTGTCCAGATTTTGGGGCCGGAACGCATGATATGAGGTAAAACCTGATAGCGCCGGGTGCTCTCAGGAGCCTTGAACCAGGTTTCTGTCACAGCACAGACATCAATGTTCTCCATACTGAGAAGGGCCTCAAGTGCGTGCATTTTGAGATTTAGACTTCTGGCATTGAGCAGCATTACCCTTAGTTTTTTTCCTTTTTGTGTTCTAGGGTGGTAGGTTTAGAATTTGAGCCTTGCCTAAAAAGGCACTATGGGGTGGCAAGAGCCTTTGCCAATATCCGAATCCCAGGGTGACAGGTGCAAGCCGTCCCTTATGAAGCGTGGCTTGTCCAGCATGTCATCCCAGGCAGACAGACACTGGATCCCCTTTGAATGACACCAGTGTTTAAGCCAATTGTTAAAGCTGATCATCTTATCTCTGTATTGTGGCATCATTCTTGGTGAAGGTAGGATACTGCTCAAGGTCAGGGTCATACCTGTCTGGGCTACATAATCAGAGAGCTCCTCAATGTCTCTTTTCATGTAGTCCAAGGAGGTACGTCTCAGGTCGTTTACACCAGCGTGGACAATGACTGAATCATATTTGTACCTGCTGTTGAGAGACCTGAGTGCTTGCGTTATGTGGCGGATTCTAGCGCCCGACAGGCAGCTTACTGTGACCTTCTCCTTACTCAGTCTGGTGAGCGGGACGTCAGTGTGTCTGACTATGGAGTCACCAATGACTAGTGTGTCTGGCATTGTGTTTGGCCTTAAGGGCTGTGACTGTTTGACACTCTGACTGTGAGGTCTATGTGTTGCAGGTGTTTTGTTCTGAGGTGGTGGTTGTTTGGGTGTCTGCTTTGGTGGCCTCTGCTGTTTTGGTAGATTTTGATCAGAGCCTCGAGTATGTCTTTGTGTGTTTATGTGTATGATTTGAGGTTGTAATGGTAATATGTGAGACTGGGTCTATAGTGTGTGTGGTAACCTTCTCCTCCTGACTGGTCTTGCCAGTCCTATGTTGAGAGAGCTCAGCCTCCAGTTTGGCCGTGTAGTTGCATCTCGCGCATGTATTTGTGTTTTGTGGGAGGAGGAGAGGGTTGTCTGTGTACATGAGGCAATTGTAACATTGCCTCAATATTCCAGGTTCACCAGCTGAGCAGGAGAGGACACTAGCAACTGATCCCTCGACATGCTAGAAGGAATAGACAAAAAACTTTAAAAAGATTCCGGGCGTGGGTGACCGAGAAATGGGGGTTGCCTTTTGGGGTACTATCTATGACAAGAGTGCGTATCAAGGTAATAAGTACTGTAGGAGCAAGTGCTACGTTTAACAGATAGAGAATAGTCTACTTGGAGTCAAGTAGAGATGATCTTTTAATTATAGGATACGCTGATTAGATCAGTAGTATAGTTCGAGGAAGGTAGTTTTAAGGAAAATTTGAAGAGTGGACTTTAGGTAGCCGAATAGTTTAAACCTGCTTAACGCGCTGCCCTAGTGTGCAACAGTAGCAACTCCGCTAAATCGGGGCTAAATCGCTAAAGCGTGCTTTATAGCAGGGGCTGGATAAGACAGGAAATGACCCAAATTGGCCAACAAACCACAAGTCACTGCCCTAAACCACTCCTCCGAGGACAAATGAAGGAGTTATGGAAATGACCCTAGTGGCCAATAAAACTACAGTTTCAAGTCAGTAACCACCTCTCCGGGGCAGGAAGCTGCTCAATGTTAGTCACTCCCACTGATAAACACAGAGACCCTCCTTCAGCCCAAGCAAAAATGGCCTCACAGAAACTTTCAAACAGTTCAGGAACAGCAAGCCTGTAACTGAACTTTTTTAACTCTCAGAAAAGTGGGAAAAAAGCAAGATTTTTTTTTTTTTTTTTTTTTTTTTTTTTTTGTAGTTTTGGGATTGGGATTGGCATACCAGTGTTCTGGCAACCCGGTGGGTGTTGATAGTATGTAGCTTTCAGTTTTAGTAGGTATCTGCACCCCTCACATGTTGAATCAGTGTCTGGTAAAATTAAGTGGTTGCTAGTAAACATGAGGTAGTCTGTGCTCTGCCTCAAGGTACCTAGTGCTAATAAAATGGCAATATGAGGTGTAAGGGTAGGCTGCTCTCAGCTGGTACATATTAACCTAGCCAGAAAGTTTTATCTAATTTGGTCTGTGTACTTTGCAGATGGATTAAAATTGGGATGTAAGGAGATTTATCTGTTATACCTTAGGCCTACCATATAACAGCAAGGCATAACCCTGTGCTACCAATTGTTTCTGAGAGATAGGTGTTTCTGTCATGTATGACAGACAACAGGGTGCAGCTTGGTGCAGTGATCCATTTCATGGATTTTCTGGGAGGCAAAGGTTACAACTTTGTGCAGCATAAAGCGCCCAAGATGCACTTTGGTGAGGTTTGGAAAGCCTTGGTATCCTGAAGTTGGTATTATAGTTTGATATGTGAGTTAGTAAGGCTATAGTCAAAGTTTAAACCAAGGTCTTAAGTGGAGAGTTTCTCACTGTTGCACACTGCTTAACTGTAAACAGCCCAGTTAAGTGGAACACAGTGTCACACAATGCAGAACAGTATAAGAACTACAGAAAATAGCTAATAGCCAGTCAAAAAAATAAAAAAAACATTACTGTGCTTTGGCTTGTGTAAATGCTCCAAACACCAACAGTATTATCTTCTCTGACAATATAACTGCTGATTAAGCATTCAAGATGACCCAGAAAATATTTGGCACAGTAAACAATATCCAAAATTATGAAATATCTGCAGTACAGTAGCTCTTATGTTAAAGCAACAAAAAAAGTCAATGCCGGTGAGTTAGGTCAAAGTCCGTTTTCAGCAGTTTCTCAGCAGATGAGATTATCTCATCCAAGTAGAGTGCAGTGGCACACAAAAGAGAGCAATACAAGAACTACAGAAAAAAGACTAAATGCTAGTCACAAAACAAAAGCCTCTGTAGTCCTCAAACCAAGGAACAACATGGAGCTACCATGTGTTCGGAAAATATTCCTGGCTTTGTCAGTCCTGTGTACACTTTAGGTGGGAAGAATGACTCAGTACTACATATGTTATACTATTTTTTCTGATTTACTCAGGTCTCCTAACAGATGATTGAGTCTGTGTTACGTAACAGCTGCACAAGGTTATATAATGAATGCATGCTCAACAGGTTATGTGCAGCAATTATCACCTGTGTCTGAACATGGATAACTTTGTAGTAATGAAATGCAGGTCATTATCACATTAACAATAAATGCAGTTACAATATAGCACTAAGTCATTATCACTTGTCAGGTAAAACTCTCTGCAGCTGTCACTGTTATTCACAGAAGTAGAAGTCATTATCACATTGATGAATGCACAAGTAACGTTGCCACCCCTCCGTTTTTTTTCCGGAAGGCCCGGAAATCAATAGGGCACTCCGGTTCTCCTGTTCTCACTCTGGGAGTCCGGAAATAATAATAACGAGTTTTACGACGTCAGCGCGTCTGTATGACAACAAAAAAAAAATGACATTGCCATCTTGGACTCTCGGTTGATTGGCTGCTTGCTGCAGAAGAGGCTCATGCAGCAAGCAACTAATCAACACTTAGATTTGCAAGTCAAATCCCCACAAAGCCCGCGAAAATTAGGGGATAAAAAGCGGTGCTCCAGCTATACTTTTACCTTTTACTGTCTCTATTCTAAAAGGTCGGTACTTAAGGTCTGAAATTTCTTGCTGGTTCGGCTGTTTACTAGTTGTTCAGGACGTCTTCGGTGGATTGCCTGGTGTGGTGTGCTGGTTTCATTTGCTGCTGCCTGGAGCCTGGAAGGATTGCCCTAGCCCTGCTGCTTGCCTTGCTTGCTGGAGTCTTGCCCTGGAGAAGTGCTGTGGACTGGCCGACTGGGTGGTGTTGTGTTCCCCTGCCTGCGTGCTGCTTGCTGGCCCTTTGTTAGCTGCCTGTTCTGTTCTGGCTGAGAGCTTGTTTAAGGAGCCCTGCTGCTGCTTTTTCTGGAGGTAAGTGGAATTTTTTTAATGGATGAATTCTTTGGAATTAAGGTAGATTTTCAAAGATTAGTATGACAAGGGGAATGAAATACTGTCAGCACAGCTACTGGTGAATTTTTTAAATATTAAATTTATATTAATTCACTAGCTGTGCTGGCACTATCTCATTCATTGATGGTGACAAGATGTGTGTAACTGTATCTAGATGTTCAACATGTGGTGATTATTAACTAGAACAATTTCTAGTTTGTAATCACCACATCTACCTTATTCTTTATCTGTAGTTTCTAGGATACTGTCTGCAGATATATATAGGAAGGGTTTGTTTGGCTGTTTTTAACTGCAGTTAGTGTAACTATATTTCATGTGGGTGCACTTTGATTTATTATTTTTCGTGTGGGTGCACTTTGATTTATTATTTTTCATGTGGGTGCACTTTGATTTATTATTTTTCATGTGGGTGCACTTTGATAGTGAATGTATACTGACGGAGTTATATAGGGTTCTTGCAATGATTGTAGAACTATCATTTCTCTAGTCATCACTGCTATGTTTACCTTGACCTGCATTTTCTAGGGTATACCAAGGCTGTTTTTACTGCAATGTTTTAAATATTTCATCTGGTTTTGGACTTGGTTACAGTGAATATATAATGAGTACATGATTTGCATAGGATGCCTGGACTGTAGAACTGTCTTTTCTAGTCTGTCATCACCGTGATGTTTACCTTGACCTGTGTTTCTTCCTAGGGTGTCTATGTCTAGGGTGTACAGTCTTCGTATTATAGTGAGGCTTAAATGTAGCTTTTTGTCTAGCTTGTCATCACCACTGTTTATCTTTATCTGTGTTTTCTAGGGTATACCGTCTATACCAAAGCTTAGTTCGTTTGATGTTACAGTGAATATATGACTACATGATTTGTATAGGATGCTTGGACTGTAGAACTGTCTTTTCTAGTCTGTCATCACCGTGATGTTTACCTTGACCTGTATTTTTTTTCCTAGGGTGTCTATGTCTAGGGTGTACAGTCTTCGTATTATAGTGAGGCTTAAATGTAGCTTTTTGTCTAGCTTGTCATCAGCACTGTTTACCTTTATTTGTTTTCTAGGGTATACCGTCTATACCAAGGCTTAGTTCGTTTGATGTTACAGTGAATGTATGACTACATGATTTGTATAGGATGCTTGGACTGTAGGATTACGTTGTAGTCTGGGGAAAAGGGGGGCATAGTTAGTAAACTTGTGCCAGCCTTTCCCATGTGTATATAAATCAGACCTCAAGTGTGTCTCAACTGCTTGAGCAGGGGCCCAAAGCACTGTTTGATAAATAGGGTGCTGGAGGTCTTCACTTGGCCACTATGCTCAACTCTAACTGTGCTAATGGGAGGTGGTGGTGGGGATCTGGAGTGGAAAAGGGGAGAAACCAGCCCCAAGTTGACTGGTCTCTGTGCTTTTAAGAGAAATTGCACTTAATATGGGGTGTTGCATCTGGAATACTATGGGGCTATGGAATTCGTCTTTATCATGTCTGCCCATACGGTCTCTTATCGTTATGCAAGTTATTACTGTTGCAGCCAGAGGGTATTATGATTGCTGAGTTACATATTTCATGTTTATCATTGTGTCAGCCCACACTATGTCCTGTTTGTCTTTATGCAAGTTATTACAGTTTTAGCCAGAGGGTATGATTGCTGATCTGCCATGTATTTCATCTTTATCTTGTCAGTGCACAGTATGCCTGAACTTTCTTGCTGTGTTCAGACTCAGCTGGATAACTTTTGCACTGGGTTCTACATAAAAGTAGAGGGTCTTAATTTGGTGCATTGCTGTAGTGTCTGACCCATGTGTTTTACACACAGTTGAATGCCTTCTGTGCATATTCTGCTGTCACACCAGGTTCATGTGTAACAGCTGCAGAAAGTCCCTCAGGCAGGAGTTGCTTCTGCTTTCATTGCTTTACCTTCACTGTAATTTTTCATGAGGAGTCTCATTTTTTTTCCCTATACCAACTTGGTATTACTAGGGTGTGAAAGTCTGGAGATTCACATGTGAATGTGAACTCTGGCTAGTGGCTACTGACTGACACAGGCCCCACCAGGCACTGGTGGTGGTCACAAGTGTTTTGATTTTCTATTAATAGCTGTTTTGGTTTATTGTAGTGTTCAGCAAGGATTCTGCACGAATCATGTTCAGGAAAAGGTCAATGGATCATCAAGAAGAGGCTGAAAGCGTGTCTCCTAAGAGGTTTTTCTGCAGTTATAATAAGGTGTGGGAGCAAAGCTACTCATGGGTGCGACCTGTTCCAAATGCAGATGCCATGGCAAAGTGCACATCCTGTGGAACAATTTTCACTGTAAAATGGGATGGGGAAAAGGCATTGAAAAGCCATCAGAAGTCAGACAAACATCAGCAAAGCCTTCAGCTCCAGAGGCAGAACCTCATAATGACCAAGTTTATTCAGCCACGTAATGTAACCAGTGAAGCTTCCAAAGTCTCTGCAGCTGAAGTGACAACAGTCTATCATGGAGTGAGGCATGGTCACTCATATGTATCCATAGATTGTGGAGGTAAGCTGGCACCAACAGTCTTCCCTGATTCTACTTTGGCTTCGAAATTCACCTGTGGGAAGACAAAATCTGAGAGTGTTGTCATGAATGTACTTGCACCTCATTCAGAGGAGCTCCTCCTGCAGGAACTTGGCAGTTCCTATTTCTCAGTGGGATCAGATGCATCCAATAAAGGGAACAGAAAAATGTTCCCTTTAGTTATTCAGTACTTTACTCACACCCATGGCACACATCAGAAACTCCTTGATTTCTACGAGGATCATAACGAAAGTTCTGAATGTATCTTTACTAGAATAAAGGACATCCTTGTGCATAAAGGACTCAAAGTACAAAACATTGCTAGCTATGCTGCAGACAATGCCTCAGTCAATTATGGAAAGCACAGGTCTGTTTTTAAAAGTTTGAAATCTGAGGTGCCTCACATCATTGCAGCAAACTGTTTATGCCATGTAATACATAACTGTGCCAAGCATGTAAGCAAGTCCCTTGCAAAGTTTGATGTGGAGACTCTGGTTTTGAAAGTACATAGTGAGTTTTCAGCATCTGCTAAAAAAATGGCACTGTTGAAAGGCTTCTATTCTTTCCTAGACCAGGACTTTAAGGAAATAATGCAGCATGTTGTAACAAGGTGGCTGTCTTTGTTCCCAGCTGTGGCAAGGCTGGTAGAATGTTGGCCTGCTATTAAAAGTTATTTTATTAGTCAAGGGCCTGAGGACTGTCACCCCCTTATCTGGAAATTTGTGGAGGCCGATGAGGATGGCATCATTGGGGATGTCTCGGAGGCAGAGTGCTACATACATTTCATGCACTACATCCTGCAGGTATTCCACAAGTCTATAGCAAAACTTGCAAGTAACACTCTCTCTGCTCTAGAGTTTTACACCGTGATGAAAAGTCTAAAAGATGAGTTGCAGAGAAGGCTAGATGACCACTTCTTTGGTGCTAAAGTTTCATCTGCCTTACAGCACTTTACTCCAGCTGTCGCACAGCAGGTCTGTAGGACCTTCTTTGGCATTTGATCTAGCAGCCTCAAGTAATGGCTGGTTATTTCTCACAAATGAATATAATTACGAACAACTCATGTTAAAGTTTAGCTTGACCTGCAACTCTGCCTTCACAAGTGACGCAAGCATTCTATTTCTTATATCAGTCCACGCATTCCCCATAAGTGAAAAAACCCTTTTTCCACAAAGCTGGGGGGATTGAAAGAGCAAACTGCACCAGTCTGTAAAGTGGCTTGCAGTCTGGAGCTTTAGTAAAAAAAAGTCACCCAGCGATCACTTACTGAGTTGTTTGTAATTTTATTCATTTGTGAGAAATAACCAGCCATTACTTGAGGCTGCTAGATCAAATGCCAAATATAGCTTCAAGTATAAGCAATGATTTCTAGCAAAACTGTGAAGATACTTTAAACAGTTGCTTTTCTTTTACTATTGTGTGTGGTGAACCCTTAATGTACTGCTTTGAATGAACTGGTGTTTTTAATATATAAGTAATTGTATTTCCATTTTAGTACTACCTTGGGCTTAGTTTTCCCATGCTTGTGTGTGATGTACTGCTGCATGTAGTGAACCTTTGAATGAAGTATTGCTAAATAAAGTTTTTTTTAATTTACTTTTGACTCGTTGCACATTTTTCTACTTATTGGTAACTGTATGTGATATTAAAGACTTGTGCTGAAGGGTGCTAGAGTAAAGGGGTGTGGCTATTACAGGGAATGAGTGTGGCTTGATTGTGCATGGGGCGGGGCTTGTTTGTCAGGAAATGGCACAGTAGAAAGGTGGCAACCCTATGCACAAGCCAGATTTGGGTTTTTATCTATGTGGAGTCATTTCAAGCCATCCCCCCACCAGTTTCTTTCTGTCATTTTACAATTTATGTGATACACAGTAAAGTCCTCATTGTGCTTATATGCTTTATATTTTTGTGAACTACTACAATTGAACATCGTATAATGTAGTAGTTTCCTGTATCACACACTCACTATATAGTTTTCTGGTGTGTTTCTTTTCAAGTGCCTTTGTGCAAGTATATAACATTAGAACTCTTCAGCTCAGTCCTACTGGGCTTCTTTTGTGGATATGCATGGTTTCTAGGGTGCCCCTCTGATGCCTTCAGTCCCTTCCTGAAAGGCAACCTGCAAAAAGAAACATTCTTCATACTTCCTTTGATTTTGTGATGTGCCCTTTCACTCTCCATCCAGTCTGATACAGTAAATGTATGTACCCATTCAGCGGTATGTTGGCTGCACCAAGAATGTGTATGTTTACAGTGATATGTGTTGGTCTTAGTATTTTCACATGCTGTCTTGGTTTAGCTCTCCACACAGTCTCCCTCCCTTCTGGTGTAGTAAATGTATGTAGGTCAGGGCAAGATGCTTTACATTAGCTCCATTCTTTGAGTCCTTATGGCCATTCCTGAAAGGACAGATGTAAATAGAAAAGGCAGAGGTAAGGCAGAGTGCTGGCATTGCATGCAATCGGAAGTCATTGGTGCTACCAGCAGTTTGAGTGGGTAGCCAGCAGCAGTATGGGACACTTCAGACGCCTACGAGTTGAAGCCACATGCCTGTCCTCGGCATATTAGTGGAGTGGCGGTCCTTACCCTGCTTTTTCCATTTACATGTGCCCTTTCTGTGCCCCATTGTCAGTCATTGTGTGTAATTTGGTGTTTTCATGGGTGGTAGGTATGTACCTCTGCAGCGTCATCACCACTTATGTACCTAATGAAAAGAATACTGACCCTGTGGATAGGAGTGAAGATTTGGATGGGCTAACCAGGTAATGCATATGATATACATATATATGTAGTCTTCCAATACATATGTCAAACATCAGTAGTAATCTGTTTGCATTTTCTTTTCTGTGCAGGTTTGTCCACCTTCTGACACTGACATGGCTTCACGAGCAGGAGCATGACATGTGAGAGTGTGTGTATGTGGCCATTCCTACATTTACTGGGCTGCCAGCCATGCTTCTGTAACTGAAAGCCAGTACAACTTGAGCTTCCCCACATCCAGTGTGAAGGTATACTGGATTGCAAGAAGAGGTATGCATTAGAGCGGAGTACTGCAGTTGTTGGAAGAGAAGTGTTCTATCTACCCTGAGCCCGACATTCTTGTGCTGCACATTGGAGGAAATGATGCCATCAGTCAACCACTCAGAAGGCTACGGTTTCAAATCAGAGCAATTTTGAACCCCTGCAGTCGTGGTGGCCACATTGTCATTTTGTGCGGTCAGACATAATTCCTCGACAGATAGGGAAAACAGCAAACAGTCAATGGGCAGCGTACAAGGCCAGATGTTTACAGCATGACTTGATGCACAGGGTCGTTGGAACTACAAAGTGCCATGACAGCATCACCGCAGAAGATGTTCACCTTTTCAAAAGGGATGGCGTTCACCTAACTAAGGAGAGCATTGAGTTGTTCTTGACTGACCTCCACAATGGTGTGAGGAGAGCTATGCAGGATTGGTAACATGCAGCTTGTGAGAAGAATGGAAAACACCCATGACCAAGTAGGACCAGTATGGTAAGTAAAACTCTATTAGGAAATGTGTTGTGCAAAATATATTTTTCTGAGTTTGGCAAATAACTGTGGTAAGGAGCTGGTGAAGATGCTGAGAAAGAACAACTGTTTCAGGAGAGTGTTACCATGTACAATCTAATATGTCAGTAACCATCCTGCAATGCTTCTTTTTTTGTTCTGCTTTTATCAGGCATGTGTAGAGTTTAGATGACAGGAAGGGATTAGTAATACAGAACCTGATCCTTTAGATCCATTGCTGAATAGAAAAGGCATAGGTAAGGTAGACTGCTGACACTGATGGAGGTCATGAGACTGTAGTGGTATCAGCTGTCTGAGTGGGTAGCCAACACATCTATCAGACAGATCAGATGGCCTTGCCTGCCACTGAAGTCCCATGCCTGTCCTGGGTTCATTAGTGGAGTGGCGGTCCTTACCTTGCTTTTTCTCTTTACATGTACCCATTCAGCAGTATGTTGGCTACACCAAGAATGTGTATATTTGCAATTTTATGTGTCTACATGGTAAAGCAACTGGGTCTGAATGCTGTACACATGTACAGATATCAGTTTTTTTAGGACTCAGGTTATGGAAATTATGTTTTTTTCATATTTTGGTAAATAATTTTGCAGGGGAGCATCTGAATGTGCTAAGTAATACCTCATTTTTAAGACAGTCTTGATAGTTCCAACATGGTAAAAGAACTGTGCCTGTATGTCGTACACATGTACAAATATCAAAGTTTGTTTCAGACTAAGGTTATGGAAATTGTGATTTTTTTTCCATATTTTGGTAAATAACTTTGTAAGGGAGCATGTCACTGTGCCAAGTAATACCTCATTCTGAAGACAATGTTACTCCTTACAACATGCTAAAAGAATTGTGTATGTGCACTGTACATGTGTACAGATATCACAGTTTGTTTAGTCTTATAGAATTATGAAAATTATACATTTCTGATACTTCTCGTCATTATGCCCATATCTTTACAAGAGAGCATGGTGATGACACAAATGATGTGTCGTTTTGAAGCTGACATTGAGACGCACAACTTCTACACTGATATGTAGCCTCTGTCTTTTACAGGTGATGAGATATTATGCTTTGTTTATTTATCAGTTATGAGAAATATATTAATCATATTTATGTGAATATCTCCATAAAGGAGCATCTCACAGTAATGGTTAAGTTATCATTTTAAAACAGACATTCATACAAACAAATTAAATACAAATTGTATGGGTGTACATGGTACATTGAAAAAGATATTGTGCTTTGCTTTTCCACAAAGGTAAAAAATATAAACAATATCAGCATTCCTTGCCAGATATTTAATAATGACTTTGATATGCACTATCAACATTTACACTGTTGGAAAGGTCAGTGTCTGTTGAACAACTTTCACATTACATTTTTAGTCTAACACTTAAGTTAAAGAGTTATGAGCATTTGTTTTCTGTATGGTATTAGAAATGGATTTTCTGAAAATGAGCTCAGGCTGCACTTTTGTTCCTATGGTGGAATTAAGCAGGCAGTTTTTTCTGAGCTGCTCCAGAGTGAATGAGTTAATATAGAATTCCACTTTTCAGATGGATAACAAAAAAGGACACATTTCTGAATTTATTTGTAAATCGTGTGCCTTTGTAACTAATCATTTGTCTGTGTTACCTCCTCCTGTACTATGTTATAATCATTGATGGACTCAATGACTGCACTCAATGTGCAAGAATCATCAAACTTGGTAAGCCAAAGGCCATATACTTTATCCAGAACTGTCAAGAAATAGAGTGCAAACAGATGTGTGAAGCACAGATCCCAGGGGCTTGACAATGGTGGTAGCTCTACTGGTACAGGTTGATTCACTAACTTTCACAGTATGTGTTCTATCGGTTAGCCAATTGGTAGGCCATCTAGTCATGTAGGGATTAATCCCCAGCTGGGAGAGTTCCTCAATGATACCTGCATGGGGGATTGTGGCATAACCTTAGGCCAGATCACAATAGGCAGTATGCACTGTTTTACCTTCATCCAGGTGTATCACACAGAATCACTGGCACAGTAGAAAGGTGGCAACCCTAAGCACAAGCCAGATTTGGGTTTTTATCTATGTGGAGTCATTTCAAGCCATCCCCCCACCAGTTTCTTTCTGTCATTTTACAATTTATGTTGTACACAGTAAAGTCCTCATTGTGCTTATATGCTTTATATTTTTGTGAACTACTACAATTGAACATCGTATAATGTAGTAATTTCCTGTATCACACACTCACTATATAGTTTTCTGGTGTGTTTCTTTTCAAGTGCCTTTGTGCAAGTATGTAACATTAGAACTCTTCAGCTCAGTCCTACTGGGCTTCTTTTGTGGATATGCATGGTTTCTAGGGTGCCCCTCTGATGCCTTCAGTCCCTTCCTGAAAGGCAACCTGCAAAAAGAAACATTCTTCATACTTCCTTTGATTTTGTGATGTGTCCTTTCACTCTCCCTCCAGTCTGATACAGTAAATGTATGTACCCATTCAGCGGTATGTTGGCTGCACCAAGAATGTGTATGTTTACAGTGATATGTGTCGGTCTTAGTATTTTCACATGCTGTCTTGGTTTAGCTCTCCACACAGTCTCCCTCCCTTCTGGTGTAGTAAATGTATGTAGGTCAGGGCAAGACGCTTTACATTAGCTCCATTCTTTGAGTCCTTATGGCCATTCCTGAAAGGACAGATGTAAATAGAAAAGGCAGAGGTAAGGCAGAGTGCTGGCATTGCATGCAATCGGGAGTCATTGGTGCTACCAGCAGTTTGAGTGGGTAGCCAGCAGCAGTATGGGACACTTCAGACACCTACGAGTTGAAGCCCCATGCCTGTTCTCAGCATATTAGTGGAGTGGCGGTCCTTACCCTGCTTTTTCCGTTTACATGTGCCCTTTCTGTGCCCCATTGTCAGTCATTGTGTGTAATTTGGTGTTTTCACGGGTGGTAGGTATGTACCTCTGCAGCGTCATCACCACTTATGTACCTAATGAAAAGAATACTGACCCTGTGGATAGGAGTGAAGATTTGGATGGGCTAACCAGGTAATGCATATGATATACATATATATGTAGTCTTCCAATACATCTGTCAAACATCAGTAGTAATCTGTTTGCATTTTCTTTTCTGTGCAGGTTTGTTCACCTTCTGACACTGACATGGCTTCACGAGCAGGAGCATGACATGTGAGAGTGTGTGTATGTGGCCATTCCTACATTTACTGGGCTGCCAGCCATGCCTCTGTAACTGAAAGCCAGTACAACTTGAGCTTCCCCACATCCAGTGTGAAGGTATACTGGATTGCAAGAAGAGGTATGCATTAGAGCGGAGTACTGCAGTTGTTGGAAGAGAAGTGTTCTATCTACCCTGAGCCCGACATTCTTGTGCTGCACATTGGAGGAAATGATGTCATCAGTCAACCACTCAGAAGGCTACGGTTTCAAATCAGAGCAATTTTGAACCCCTGCAGTCGTGGTGGCCATATTGTCATTTTGTGCGGTCAGACATAATTCCTCGACAGATATGGAAAACAGCAAACAGTCAATGGGCAGCGTACAAGGCCAGATGTTTACAGCATGACTTGATGCACAGGGTCGTTGGAGCTACAAAGTGCCATGACAGCATCACCACAGAAGATGTTCACCTATTCAAAAGGGATGGCATTCACCTAACTTAGGAGGGCATTGAGTTGTTCTTGACTGACCTCCACAATGGTGTGAGGAGAGCTATGCAGGATTGGTAACATGCAGCTTGTAAGAAGAATGGAAAACACCCATGACCAAGTAGGACCAGTATGGTAAGTAAAACTCTATTAGGAAATGTGTTGTGCAAAATATATTTTTCTGAGTTTGGCAAATAACTGTGGTAAGGAGCTGGTGAAGATGCTGAGAAAAAACAACTGTTTCAGGAGAGTGTTACCATGTACAATCTAATATGTCAGTAACCATCCTGCAATGCTTCTTTTTTTATTCTGCTTTTATCAGGCATGTGTAGAGTTTAGATGACAGGAAGGGATTAGTAATACAGAACCTGATCCTTTAGATCCATTGCTGAATAGAAAAGGCATAGGTAAGGTAGACTGCTGACACTGATGGAGGTCATGAGACTGTAGTGGTATCAGCTGTCTGAGTGGGTAACCAACACAGCTATCAGACAGATCAGATGGCCTTGCCTGCCACTGAAGTCCCATGCCTGTCCTGGGTTCATTAGTGGAGTGGCGGTCCTTACCTTGCTTTTTCTCTTTACATGTACCCATTCAGCAGTATGTTGGCTACACCAAGAATGTGTATATTTGCAATTTTATGTGTCTACATGGTAAAGCAACTGGGTCTGAATGCTGTACACATGTACAGATATCAGTTTTTTTGGACTCAGGTTATGGAAATTATGATTTTTTTCATATTTTGGTAAATAATTTTGCAGGGAAGCATCTGAATGTGCTAAGTAATACCTCATTTTTAAGACAGTCTTGATAGTTCCAACATGGTAAAAGAACTGTGCCTGTATGTCGTACACATTTACAGATATCAAAGTTTGTTTCAGACTAAGGTTATGGAAATTGTGATTTTTTTTCCATATTTTGGTAAATAACTTTGTAAGGGAGAATGTCACTGTGCCAAGTAATACCTCATTCTGAAGACAGTGTTACTCCTTACAACATGGTAAAAGAATTGTGTATGTGCACTGTACATGTGTACAGATATCACAGTTTGTTTAGTCTTATAGAATTATGAAAATTATACATTTCTGATACTTCTCATCATTATGCCCATATCTTTACAAGAGAGCATGGTGATGACACAAATGATGTGTCGTTTTGAAGCTGACATTGAGACGCACAACTTCTACACTGATATGTAGCCTCTGTCTTTTACAGGTGATGAGATATTATGCTTTGTTTATTTATCACTTATGAGAAATATATTAATCATATTTATGTGAATATCTCCATAAAGGAGCATCTCACAGTAATGGTTAAGTTATCATTTTAAAACAGACATTCATACAAACAAATTAAATACAAATTGTATGGGTGTACATGGTACATTGAAAAAGATATTGTGCTTTGCTTTTCCACAAAGGTAAAAAATATAAACAATATCAGCATTCCTTGCCAGATATTTAATAATGACTTTGATATGCACTATCAACATTTACACTGTTGGAAAGGTCAGTGTCTGTTGAACAACTTTCACATTACATTTTTAGTCAAACACTTATAGTTAAAGAGTTATGAGCATTTGTTTTCTGTATGGTATTAGAAATGGATTTTCTGAAAATGAGCTCAGGCTGCACTTTTGTTCCTATGGTGGAATTAAGCAGGCAGTTTTTTTCTGAGCTGCTCCAGAGTGAATGAGTTAACATAGAATTCCACTTTTCAGATGGATAACAAAAAAGGACACATTTCTGAATTTATTTGTAAATCGTGTGCCTTTGTAACTAATCATTTGTCTGTGTTACCTCCTCCTGTACTATGTTATAATCATTGATGGACTCAATGACTGCACTCAATGTGCAAGAATCATCAAACTTGGTAAGCCAAAGGCCATATACTTTATCCAGAACTGTCAAGAAATAGAGTGCAAACAGATAAGTGTGAAGCACAGATCCCAGGGGCTTGACAATGGTGGTAGCTCTACTGGTACAGGTTGATTCACTAACTTTCACAGTATATGTTCTATCGGTTAGCCAATTGGTAAGCCATCTAGTCATGTAGGGATTAATCCCCAGCTGGGAGAGTTCCTCAATGATACCTGCATGGGGGATTGTGGCATAACCTTAGGCCAGATCACAATAGGCAGTATGCACTGTTTTACCTTCATCCAGGTGTATCACACAGAATCACTGGGCTGTGACAACATCACAGATCACCAATGGCATGACTCAGGGCATACACCTTTCTGATACAGTTGAATCTGCACTTCAACACACCCTCCACATGGGCTATGTTCCCATAGAACAGTGTACATCAACATACACCCATCTGAGTTGAGGGGATAGCACCTGATGGATGCATGCATGTATAGAGAGATTCTGACTCTCCTCAACTGTGAGGAAGACCATCATGTCATCATGGACCTCTACTACATGTATACTAGTAATATTCCAGCTGTGTGCAACAGACCTATGTGAGTCGTTCATTCTAAATCATGTCTGTTACATCTGATAGATGCCTCAGAGAGGTCATTGAGGGCATGCATGATGACAGCATCATCCTGTGGAACTTGACCAGGTCAAGGCATTTGACACAAATCCACACTGAGGTATTTAATCAGTACTGTCATATGTGGCCCTAAACAGCTATATCACCAGCTTGGTAGACCAGTGTATCACATACTTGGCATCTCACTATGTTGAATTGTGCGAGGTGACTTATATCTCAGGTCCAGTGATCAGGTCCATACATCAGGTCTGTCTGCTATTCCCTTTCCTGTGCATTATTTAAGTGATGGACATCACAGATAACATACACATCCTGGGTTCAAACAGCTGCCTGAAGGTCTACAGATTGTGGAAAATCATTGACTCCATCTGTGATATTAGTATAATACAGACAGTATCAACACATACCAAATATTGCTGGCACAGCCAGGACAACACCTGCAATGACAAGAAAACTGGGTGGGATTTGTTAAGTCAGGTACACACACAAACAACCAAAGTATAATGTAGACATCACACCCTATAATCAGACCAATAGGCATGTGACCCATGTCCTGGGGTACACGGTAAGTGGAACATCAACCAGCACATGCTGGCTACTTCCTAGAATATAACACAAGTACTGAGTATGTGAAGGATATCCACATCAAAGGCCATAAACCTCAATAGTTCCCAGAATTTATCACATCAATAACTGGGTACCATGTACCCTTCATGTACCTCCATACATATCTTCTAGTGATGCATAACTAAAGTGTACCACCTTTGTCACAGTGAGCTGTCACACAACTTATTGGCCATACCTAGGCATTTTTTCTGTAGAATATACATGACTGTCTGATGGTGCAGAACACCATCAAGTTGTTACACCAGATGGATGTGTGCTACCTGTTTTTCTGATGCACACGCTACTTACATAGGTGTTTCACAACATTAATGGCATGCATATCATGTGTGACAGTATGGACTGTGCCATATATATATGGCTGACTGGTGTGCATGATATATATATATATATATATATATATATATATATATATATATACAGTATGAGAAATACAGGCTGACTGGTGTGCATTATATATATATATATATATATATATATATATATATATATATATAATGCACACCAGTCAGCCTGTATTTCTCATACTGTCAAATAAAGGCATTGCAGTTTCCCTCCTAACAATTCCAGCAGATGTCATAGTGCCGGAACAGTGTGCGTGTTACCTCATAGAGTGCAGATGTATCATCACAGTTGTTCAAGTATGTGTGCATACTCATGTCTTATCACTCTAAATCACATATGTTGTGTCAGAGGCATGGGATTACTGGTGGTATTATTCTGATATTGTCCATGACTGAGGTTGGTTCTTGTAATGTTTTCCATGAGCCTTTACCTGTGCTCACCTTGCTGGAGACCTCTGCTGAGAGTACACTCATATTCAAGCATATCTGTTTGCACAGGTGTACAATATGCACCTTACCCCAATCATATGTCACATCTCTGATAAATGTCCTCTGCATTATTCTTGTAATGATGCTTATCTCACACAGACATCCTCCCCATTATGTTACCTTGTGTGACAGTCACACAATACACATTTTCACTGTACGGTCCTTGCTGTACCTTATAGATATGTGGTGTTGCTGCTGCAACCATCTTCCATTGACATGCCCTCATATGTTGTACATTAGGTTGTTTCACCTGTCTTTTCTCCCTGTGTTCAATCCTACAATTCATCTGTTTGTCCCTATTCAATACACACACTTCCCGAGTGCTCATTTTACATGGCAGTCCATGTCCCGTTACAGATCATTTACCCAGCTTCAGTACAGAATGCCAGGAATTGGGGTATCACACAACTCTGCACTGTAGATACACTGTCCTGTACTGTGTTTGGACCATGTACTTTGCATTCATACCTCTCATCTATTCAGATATTCCCAGTATGTCCAGATGTGTTTCTTATCATAATTGTGGCTTTCTGCCATCTCAATGGGATGATTTCAGGACCGATGTGACTCAATGTTACATACATTTGAGTTCATACTTCTCAACTGTCCTGATTTGTGCAGAATGTCCAGTTTTGTCTCATATTTTTGATCTTTTCCTCATAACATTTTAGTTTCCTGGCAAATCATTGGCATGCCATTGTGTATTGATGTCAGAAAATAATGACATTTGAGTTTCAAATTTCATGCTCTTCAGAAAATTCATAGTACTATAAAACCTATTGTTCTATCAACATTCTAGGTTTGTAAGAGCAGTTTTAGAATGTTTCCCTATTTTTGGCCCTTTGTCCCCCCATTATTTATGGCTTTGTCCAGATATTTACTGTAAGAGGTTGAGAGTTACGTTTGAGTTTCATTCTACCACATTTTTATGTGACATCTACATCAAATATGTCCCTATTTCTGGTTAATTGTCCTTCCATTATGTTGTGTTGAACTAAATGGTTGCGACCTATCTGTGAAGCCCTAGTGATCACTGTGGCATTCCGTACAAAACAGGGGACCTTTGGTGGTCTTTCAACAAAATTGCTTTCTGTATTCGCTTACATGGTTTCCGGGCCAGCAACACTATTGCCAGCCATGAAACCTCACTTAGACGCAGCATTAATATGCAGTGTGTGGTCGTGCGTGCTGCCGTTTGCTGTTCACCACTGTGCACACATGTAAACTCCATGTAGACTTCGTGTGGAGCCTACACTGAGTTCATTAAATGCTGAGGTATGTCTAATTTGTTATAATTAAACTGTTTTAAATTGTTTTAGTTTTGAAGATTGTAAAATTATTATTCTTAAAATGTTTTATAATAATTTGGAGCTTTTCTCCTTGGACCTCTGTCAAGAATGGGCTTCTCCCCAGTCAGACTTTCTCAGTAATCAAATGTCAGTAAGTAAATAAATAATAACTAGAATTCTGTTTTAAAGGTATTAACAAAAAAAAAAAGTCAAGGATTTACTCAGAAAACCTCCCAGCCATTATAATAGTAACCTCCACATAATCCACCCCTTGGGAATAAAAATGGGAAATTAGTAATTTTTTCCCTACTTACAGACATATTTAACTCAAACTCTAACATCCAAAACTATTTCTACATTGTTAAAACATGCCACCATTACACTTCTACCTAAGGTTTATGTCACCATCATACTTCTACCTAGGGTTTATGTCACCATTATATATCGACTTAAGGTTTATGTCACCATTACACTTCTACCTGAGGTTTATGCTCCTATTACACTTCTACCTAAAATTTATTCCACCATTATACTTTTACCTAAGGTTTATGTCACCATCATACTTCTACCTAGGGTTTATGTCACCATTATATATCTACTTACGGTTTATGTCACCATTACACTTCTACCTAAGGTTTATACTCCCATTATACTTCTACCTAAAGTTTATTCCACCATTATACTTTTACCTAAGGTTTATATTACCATCATACTTCTACCTAAGGTTTATGTTGCCATCATACTTCTTAATATTTATGCCCCCATTATACTTCTGTCTAAGGTTTATGCCCCATTATATTTCTACCTAAGGTTTATGCTCCCATTATATTTCTACCTAAGATTTATGCCACCTTCATATGTCTACCTGAGGTTTATTCCACCTTTGAACTTCTACTTCAGGTTTATGCCCCATTATATTTCTACGTAAGGTTTATGCCACCATTGTAATTCTATCTCAGGTTTATGCCCCCATTATACTTTTACTGAAGGTTTATGCTGGTGTTATATTTCTACCTAAGGTTTATGCCCCATTACACTTCTGCCTAAAGTTTCCACCCCTAATACTTTTGTTAAATTTCACCCAAAAGCTAGTATTGTTCCAGTTTCAAAACTACTAGAAAAAATGTGTATATGTGTGTATGTATGTATATATATATATATATATATATATATCAAAATACTGCCAGGTCTTAAGTATGACATCCTTTCTGATAAATAATATGGATTTATACACAAATATAGCATCATACTGGCTATATTTTCACTCATCAATAGTATTTATACTACTACAGAGAAAGGCAAATTCACTGCTCTGAAAAAAAGCCTATAAATTTGTAAATTATAACATTCTAATAAAATAATAAATCTGGAATTCTGTAGATTCTCTGAAAACGTATGATCCTGGTTTATCAGCTATCTCCATAGTAGAACTTCTACTGTCATTCTAATTCTTAACTAACTTAGCATGGACCGACACATGTGAGCATTCCCCATAGCCTTATTCTTGGCAACTGTTTTATACGGATTATGTTCTCATCACTGGAGTGGGAACTTTCCCACTTGTGCTAAAATAAGCATTTATAGAACAGGTTGTGGTCTAACAGACTCTGTGTTCATACTAAAAGTTTATGGTTATAGTTTTTGGAACCAACAAAAGACTCACACTGTCCATTTTAATATATGTGACCCACAAGGCCACCCTCACCCAGTCCCAACACAGAAGATACACCTTGGTATAACACGTGATAAAATGCTAATATTCATTCTTCATGTTTAAGGTCAGTCACAACAAGTGCTTTCCCATGTCAAGGTCACCTGCAGAGTTTCATACCTTCTAACAAAAGATTCCACATGGTCCATATCCATACATGTATTGTTCCCTAGGCTAGTACATTCCCTTCTAATCATCTCAAAATGCAGATATTTTGCAAATGGCACAGAATACAATTTTAAGATTCATCCATCTCAGCCCTTATAAATGAACATCATTGTCTAAGCATTTGAAAGTTTAATTGGCTTTCAGTTAAGACAGCGGTTACCTTCTTTCTTGATGCTCTCAGATTCAAACTGATCAATGACGTCTCCTGTCCTGGTGCTATTTTAAAGCAACTCATGCACTCAGGAATTCTGATGGCAACCTCCTATATAGACTATTTTATAGTCTGGCCTTAGCAGATTTTTTTTTTTTTTTTTTTTAATAAACTTACTCCTTTAACAAAGAACATCACTATTCCACAGAAAATACTGCTGCTGCTACTATTACCAATACTAATACTACTAGAGCTTTCTAATACTGCTGCTACTGCTACTACTAATACTACTAGAGTTTCTAATACTGCTGCTACTGCTACTACTAATACTACTGCTATTACTGCTATGACTATTACAACTATCACAACTACTAGTACTGCTACTACAACTACAAGTACTACTTCTACTACTACTATTAGTGGCCGATCTCTCCTACAAATAGAGGTCATTATACAACATGCTTTTCACGCACCTTTTAGAATGGATGGACAGTACAACCTGACATTGGAAGTCAGGTACATAATCTGCAATTTCAAGCTGGTGCCTGTCAAATATGTCATGTCACATTTCTAAATTGCTCAGGTAAAGAGATATTATTTCCACCTGAGCTAGATCCCTTTTCAGACAGACTCCAGTCCAACACCTCTCCATTCATTATGGAAATGATGCTAAGCTTGCTCAGCAGGTTACACAGCTCCTTGTGCTGTCATACATCTTACCAGTGACATTAACACTACTGTAAAGTTTCTAGAGAAGGTATGTCCACTGAGTCTACAGTCTGTTCTACTGCACTTCTCCTTCATTTTAAACACATTTACTAAATTCTTACATCATAGATAAAGAAATTGGTGCATGTGCAATAACAGAAAAGAAAAAACAGAATTTTTTTTCATTTTCGTGTAATATATCTATATCTATATATATATATGTTTTCTTTTTCACAGTTATCATTCACTCTGGCAAGATATAAGTAGATCAGTTTCTGCCTTCCCTAAAACCAAAGTCCTCTTCCTGAACATTATTCTACATGTACTGGTCTCACAAATTCCATGTATTTCCATTTGGCTTGTTTCTTCTTTTTTCTAAAGATCCCCCTCCAGTTCTATTATTTTCTTTGCAAAATCTTCAGTACTCCAATTACAGTTGGTTTGGAATTTGATTCCCATTTTCTAGCATTTACTTTCTTGGCAACTTTAGATTTAGAAAGGCCTTACAATGTCTAAGCTATTCATAGTCTGTCCCCAGCTGAAAAGAAACTTTTCTTAGTTACAAACATTTGCTCCCCAAAATGTCTGACATTGTAATCTGTAGGGATTTTTTTAAATCTGCCAAAACATTACATTAACAAAAACATGTTCCCAATTAACTCACTCTCTGTGCCATCATACCTCCACTGTTTGTTTTCTACCTGTGGTGAATTATCTGAAGACTACTCGGGTATAAAAATACCTGTGCAAACAATTCTAAACAGAAATCCTAAACATTTTGGACTTTGTTGCATCTTCAGGAACTACACATATGTCCTCCCATTATTCATTTGTATAATGCCTTTCCATTATCTCTTCCCAGTTTTTTCTGTCCTACTTTGATTGATTCTTACAGTTATCATGCAGTTTTGTAGATGCCCTACTAATTGTCCCCTTTTTAAGAGCAACTTCTGTTCTAGACTCAGTTAAAAACTTTACCAGATGTGGTTTTTCACATAGCCCTCCCTTTTTCCTTTCTTTTTGCCTACACTCTATCAATCTCTGCTACGAAAAACGGTTTCTAACCTACATCCAAATGTCTGCTTTACCTCATTCCACTCTATTACATTTCTCTCTCTCTCTAGTTATTTGCTCCCAATACCTTGGTTTCTTTCATAATTTTCACCAGTGCAATTACCCGTCTTCCCTTTTTTCTCTACCCCTATTAAGAGTCTTTGGCACTGGTAAAATCCCTTTCTTCCATTCCTGTGTTCGCTTAGTTCTTAGAATACTTTCTGCTATTTTATGATTATAATAGGCTATATGATTGTTGTTATTCTCCTTAAGGATCTGCATCCAACATCCTACTCTTTCCTTATTTCTCAAACTTCCTCCTCATTCATCATCATTCCTTTCCTCTTTGATTTATAACCATCTGCTTATGTTATGTATATGAGTCTTAACTGTATAGCTCTGAAATATCCATTCAAATCAGGTAATCCTAAACCTTCTTGTTCTATTTCACTTAACTATTGCCCTCTTCTCCTTCCAAATAAATTATTTTGCCTCTTTCATGGTCAACAACTGCTTCTGTGGTTGATAAAAATACACCTAACCTGTATATAAAGCTAAAGGGACTAAAAAATATTTTTACTGATTGTATTTACTACCATATTCACAATAAAATGCTTTCAGGTTCTCACTTTTTGTACTATCCTTTGTTTAGTTTCTTCCTAAATATCCTTGGAGGTCATAATAGAATCCTTTTTCATCCATGCACCTAGTACTCCATCATACCATGTTCCCATAGCCTTTATTTTAACTTCATTACTTTTACATCATGAAAAGACTTAGTTCCACAATACTGTTATGTTTTTTTTTTAAGTCTAGCAGTGTGGGATCCCCCCACCTTTCAAAAATATTTTGATCCTCCATTTTATGATATTCAAAAGTACAAATTTATTTAACTGCTCCATTCCCAAGTACTTTGCAAAACTAATCTCAAACATACTGATAGGAGATTATATAATAAAACAGAGAAAATGTGATGTTATAAGCACATAACACTTGTTAAATTAAGTGCAATAGTAATCTATAAAATACAAGTAAAACAGTCACAAAATCTGATTAATAAGATAATGAATTATCCCGTGTTACAAGGCCAGACAAGAGTGGAAAAGCTGCTCTTCTAGATATGTTTTTTCTTAAAGATGTTTCTGCATTTTGCAGGGTCCGACAGTAAACAAATTACAACAGCCTGCTCCTGTATTTATCACATTTTTGAGCAGCTTTGAAATTTCAGCAGCTGCTGCATCCCTCTGATTGGGTTTGGGGAGATTTAAAAAGGGAATGGAGTATCCTCTGGTATGATCCTTTGCACCCATTGGTCATTTGTGATGGCTATCCAGGCTTCTGGGTGCAAGGATAAGTGGCTCCAGACTGCCTCTAGAGAAGGGCAGTCAGGCAGCATTTCAGCAGTGCTGAAAAGGTCTGTCCAAAAAGGAATCTCAAAACCCTTGATTTTCCAGACCCCCCTCTGCCCCAGGGGTGGCATCTACCACTATAACTGTTTCTCCCCCCTCTGCCCTTAAAATATCTCCCTGAGATTCTTGAAAAGGACCTCAAGAAGTCTTGAACCACAAGTTTTTTAACACCATGCTGATTCCTGGAGAAGGATCTTTGTGGTGTAGATAAAACGGATTCCGTTGCCTGACAAGGTATTTCCTTCTTTTTCGCTATTTGAGAGTGTGTCTCTGACTGTGGGGCCAAACAATGATGAACCATCAAAAGATGCATTGACAAATGATGCCTTGAAAGGTTCCTCAAAGTCACACGACTGTATCCAGGCATGGCGCCTAATGGCAATGCCAGAACCGGTAGCCCTTGAGGTGTCTTTTGCAGCATGGGAAATCAGCCTCATGGACGAGTTGGATATCGTTTGAAGAGTGCCCATTCTGGACAAAAGGGTTGTGTGTTCCTCATTGGACATGAACTCATGGAGTGAGCTAGATAGTTCCTTGATTAATTCCTCTGTAGGCTGGTAAAGTAACCAAAATAATTCCAACAGTGCTTGACCAGGCAGTAGATTTTTTTTTATGGTGCCGAGTTGCCAGCCCGACACCCAACCTTCAACAAAGGCGTGCCCATTCACGCATGTCTTTTGAAGGCCACTCGACCGTGGGGAGGACATGCAGACTCCACACAGAAGGAACTCCAGCCGAGAATCGAACAGGAAAACCTCTTGTTGTGAGGCAACAACACTACCACTGCACCACCACGGCTTTCTAAACTGGGCCATGAGAAAGCAGCCAAGACCTTTATTAGTAAAAATGCAAACCTACCAGTAAAAAGATTGGATCCTGACAAAACTATGGTAAAAGGGCAAAGTATTAAAAGCTGGAAACAGTCAAAAGGCAGGTGTAAAATTCAGGCTGCAGTACCCAGCTGTCAACCAAATATTTTTTTTCCTGGAGGATTAAAGTCACTTTTGATGCAGAACAGGTTAAGGAGGAAATGCAAATGTTTGTCCAGCAAAAAGTGAGCCATCAAGTAGAAGGTGACTTTGCTTCTCATTTTTCTGATAATGAAATACATGGAGAGAATTTGCCAGTGAAACTTTTTCCACTGTTCCAAAGGAAAATGCTTCAGAGACAGAGAAAAGCAAGAGCTGACCAGAAGAATCAGGAGTGCTGTGGAACTGAACCAGAATCTGGATTTGGGAGTTAGAGATGAACAGGAAAAAGACCAACAGTGTGGAAATTCTTGAATAAATGTGCAGCTGCAAAATGTCAGTTGCATTTGTGAAATACGGCTGTTTAAGAATAAATGGAAAGCATGGACTGCTGTTGACTTAAACTTGTGAAGAACTGTAAAGCATTTGCATCACTTATTGATGTTTGGATGAACTCTGAGGGAAGGAGAAGAGGAAGGAAAATGGTAACTGTAAGTAAACATTTTCTGTTCTATGAAACTTTTCACAATATAAATTGCATATTTTATAGTAAACCATTTTAGTTGTTCTTGTATGTGATGAAGTTATTAAAGTAAACAGATGCCTTTCTTCATTTTTGGGGGATCACATGGCAAAAGAGAAGAAAAGCTAGACAAAAGCATGTTTAAGTTAATAGACTGTAGGCTAGGATTATTGAGGTGGGGGTGGAGTAAAGGTACAGAGATCATCATATATGTAGAGCTGAAACATTTGTTACTTTTGCATAGATACATTTCTGGATTAGGAACCTTAGCTTAATAAAATTTAATTATGGAACACTGACAATAATGACATGTTTTATTTTAGCAATAAATTTTTCAGATTGTCTGTCAGGCTGCAGTAGATGGCTACATTTTTTCATAGAGGTAAGCTGATAACAGGGCAATACAAGACAGAGCACTAGTTTCTTCAAGGATAATAGTTAATGATTTCTGAAAGTATGGAAGTAATTTTCACATCTGGGAGAGGGGAAATAAAGAAAAAAAAGAACACATATTAGTGTAAGTAGAAGCACAGGCAATAACATGAATCTTATCATGGATATAATAAATTTTAAGTTAATTAGGGCCTGTGTTAGCAGCTATCTGTTTGGCACAACTATTTCTATTAGGAGGGTTAAACTTCATTATTTGAAGATGTACATAGTCATAGGTTCTGGTGTGTGTGTGTGTGTGTGTGTGTGTGTGTGTGTGTGTGTGTGTGTGTGTGTGTGTGTGTGTGTGTCTGTGTGTGGTCTGTGTGTGTCTGTGTGTGTGTCTGTGTCTGTGTGTCTGTGTCTGTGTCTGTGTGTCTGTGTCTGTGTGTGTGTCTGTGTCTGTGTGTATAGACTGACCTGCCAAACAGAAAATATAAAGAGTTGTTGCTAAATGTAGGGAGCCTATAACAAGAAAAATAACCAGAGATCCTGTAGGGATATTACTATAATGGTGACACTCTCCATATTATCTTGGAAAGTGAATGGTCTCACATGTATAAACAACAAGGAAATAATAATTACATAAAGAAATGCAGAGTGAAAACAGCAGTGCTACAGGGGACACATTTAGAAAGAACTGAGCATGTGAATTTAATAAAGAAATGATTTCAAGATGGATATACTGCAGAATATCAGAACCAAATGAAAAAAGGAGAACTTATATTAATTGCTAGAGGAGCTCCATTAGTGATTGAAGAGGTAAAAAAAAGATAATTTTAGATTTCTCATAGTAACCGACTACTAGCAAGGGATGAGGATTGCGCTGACATGAATTTATATTCCATCCAAAACTGCTGTTTTGGAGCTTAAGAAATTTTGGGAGAAAAAACCCAGCTTTCATCAGAGAATATTACTTATATGTGGGGATTGGAATTTTATTTGTAACAATGAGGATGTATCTGGGGAGACTAAAATGGAAAATATAATAAAAGAGCTTAGCTTTGTGAAGACATTTAGGAAAATATTTGGTATGAGAAACATAAATTCAGTAATAGGAACTTGGAGAGAATTTACATATTATTCCCCAAAGTACAATAACTGGGCTACTTGACACAAATTATATTTCACTGGAACATGTGCAGTTTTTGAGAAATTTGATACACCCAATAACTGTTTTAGATCATGTGCCAATAATTACTAAGATATAAATGCAGGGTAATGAAGAAAATATGAGACACTGGTGCTTCCCCAACTACCTGTTAAAAAGAGAGGAATTTAAGGAATGGGAAGTGCCAATTATCCAGGAGTTATTAGGGAAGATAGAAAGTACTCCAGAAGTTATAGCTAGTGAGTGGGATAAAATGATTGTGGAATTTAAAAATAGGGTAGAAATAAAAGAAAAAGTGATCTAGTTAAGAAGTAACAATAATTATTTAGAAGATCTGACAAAGATTAAAGTATTTTAATATAAGGGTATCCCACAGAAGAAGAAGAAAAAGAAGAGGTGCAATTGGAGAGTGCTAAAGAGAAAATAAGAGAGTACCTTGATAATATGCATGAGTTGAGAAAGATTGCTTTAAGCAACTGTTTTTGATAATAATTCCAGGGCACAAAAACTTTCACACAATGACTTAGGCAACAGAAAATAGAAAGAGTTGTTGCTAAACGTAGGGAGCCTATAACAAGAAAAATAACAAGAGATCCTGTAGAGGTATTAGAGATATTTCAGACATTTTATGAAAATTTGTAGAATGCTGAGAAGTGGGGAAATCAAGAAGAAGCACAAGTGGAAATGTTTATGGAAGACTTAAATATGCCAAGGTTAGAAGTAGGTGAGGCTCACCAACTAACTGTTAAGATAGGAGGAAATGAGATAAAAAATGGTGATGTATAACCAGTCTCCAGGAACATTTCAAGGAATAAATGTTTTTGGGTGAAAGTTTGATAGCTGAGAAGGAAGAAAGTGGTAAAGATCTGGAAAATTTTGTTTAACAGTATTTAAAAGATGGAGAGATACCAACATACTGGGAAAAAGCTGTGCTAGCTGAAATACTTAAAGTTGGTAAAGACCCATGTGATCCAGTTTCATGTAGGCCTATTTTATTTTTTAACCATGAGTATGTTTGTCTGTAATGACTAAATGAATGGCAAAGGTGATGCCAAAATTGATAGATATGGACCAGTGTGGTTTTGTTGAGGGGAGGCAAACATCTGACAACATTAATAGAACAATGATGATTCAAAAGGAAGTAGAACATAAGACAATACTGCTGTTATTGGTGGGTCATGATGCAGAGAAAGCATTCAACAGAGTAAGCTGGGATTTTATGAGCAGGGCGAGTGATCACAGGCTAAAACCAAAGTGGGACGGTTCTCTTCTAATAAGTTGTATCTGAACAGAGCAACCAGTCAGTGGTGTCCTCTTTCCCCTTTGTTATTTGTATTATATTTAGAATTATTGGCAATGAAAAATAAGTGACTCCGAAATTCAAGGATGTAATTAGTGTAGTGTTCAAGAAAAGGTAGCTTTATTTGCAGGTGATATTATTTTGTACCTGATGGAACCAGAAAAAAGATATCTCAGTGTTGTGGCATATTCTGAGACAGTTCCAGGATTTTTTTTTTTTTTGGGGGGGGGTATAAAAATGAATGAGGATAAAACAAAGACTATAGCTATAAACTATGCACCCGCATTTGAATTGGTACAGAAATACCCATATTTATGTGGACATGATAAAATTAAGCATTTAGGAGTATGGATTAAAAAGGATTCGGTTATGGCAGCTAAGGATATGTGGAAAGAGGCTAAACAAAAGATGATACAAAAACTGAGGAACAGGAGGCTCTTCCCAATGGATATGGATAGCAAGAAACCAGCAGTAAAATGTTTTTAATTCCTTTAGTTTTATACATAGGTCAAGCATATTTTTATCAACTAGAGGAGAAGCTGTGGCCAGTAATTAATAAAGAGTTGAAGGATTTTGAGAGGAGACGATGGCAAGAGTCAAGTGGGATAAGTTGATCCTCCTAATATAACAAGTTTCAGATTACCTGATTTAAAGGGAAGGGGAATTTTAGAGCTACACAGTTGATGCTATTGTATATAACACAAGCAGAACGCTACAACTCAAAGTGGAAAGCGATGATGATGAAGCATGGGGGTAATTTAAGAAATAAGGAAAGAATGGGATTTTGGACACTGATTCTTAAGGCCAATAATAACAGTCATACCGAATATTATATTCATAAAGTAGCATAAAGTACACTAAGAACTAAACCAACATGGGAATGGAGAAAGGAGATTTTGTTGATAGCGATGACTGCAATTAGGGATACAGCGTACAGACAAAAGGGGTCTAGAATTTTCTGGAGGAAGATGGCAAAGCAGCCACAGTACTGAGAACAAAATTACAGAAGGAAAGATAATGGAATGGGAAGATTTGGATTGTAGGCTAATGATTACATTTCCTATCAGGGAATTGATATCAGAGTATAGTCAAAGAAATGGGATAGGGGAATCCTATATGAAAGACTTGGAGTGATTATTTTTTAACTGAATCTAGAACAGAAGTTGCCATTAAAAAAATGGAAAATGAGTAGGGCATATAAAATATTGCACAAAAGTACAGGAATCAATCAGAAGAGGTCAGAAAAGATTGGGAAGAGAGATTAGATATGCAATACGCAAAGAAACAATTGGAGGACATATGTATAGTTCCATATATGCAACACAGTCCAGTAGATTTAAGATTTTTACCTAGAAGTGTTTGCATAGATTCTTTTGTATCACAAGCAGTCTCCAAAGAATTTTTCCACAGGTAGATGGCAGGTGGTATAATGGGGAAGAAAAAGGTAACCGGAAACATATGTTTTGGGAGTACAATGAGTTGACAGACTTTAAAAATTCCATACTGACTACTCTGTCAGAAATACTGGGTGAGCAAATAACTGTAATAAGGAAATTATTTTTGTTTTTTTTTTTGAGATGGGATATGGGATTTGAGTTGCCTAGATACAGTAAGGCCGTAGGTTTAATTCTGGTGGCTAACAAAAAAGCAATTATTAGAAAATGGAAATTAAAATCTAATCAGCTATACCTGAAGTAGTGAATATTGTAACAGAGATAAAAAAACAAGAAGTGGGGTCTATAGAAAAACTGGAAATTATGGGAAGAATATATGCAGGAAAAAAATGTTTTGGAAGAAGAATGAGGTTTAAGTGAAGGCAGAAATTGAATAATTTATGTAATGTTGCCTAGCTTATATGATATATAGCAACAGATGTGAATTGCAGTGTTTGTAAATGTGAACTTGTTAATATGGTTTGAGTACTTTTATATAAATGTAAGTTTGCCTATGTCACAAGTGATAATTTGATAAAAGCATGCTTAAAAAAAGAAAGCTGAAGTACAAAGGAACAGAGTACTGAAAAAATGCAGCAGGAGGCAATGTGCTATAACAGGATGTTGTGATAAACCATGTTGAAGGACTTTAGTATGTCCAAAACAATAAAAAAGAGTGCCATTCAACTTGATCAGTAGATTTTCCGTTGAGTCATTCAGAACTTTTTATTTCCATGACTCATTATAAAACCATGGTGACTGACTTGTCTAAACATGGGTTAAACTCTTGGCTAGGCTTATAGGGGCCTCAGGGCCAATACCCTAGTAATGTCCTATGATAGGAAGGTTATGTTCTGATAGATGTAAAAGTTGCAAGTGTATACATTTCTCACAGACTTTTGATACTGGAAATAGAAACATGACTGGATGGAAATTCAAGGTACAAGGTCTGCCTTTATATCGGTGGACAGCTACGGCCTCTTTCCACAGTTTGAGTGCCTTAAAAGTGAGGTTGGATGAATGATTAATAAGATTGGAGGCATTGCATATTAAGATATTTTTAGGTCTTCTTATATACACATTTTGTTATGATTTTATAAGATATTTTATATGAATGGCCACAAGAGGGAGATAGTGTCTTATACATTTCACAGTTTTCTCTGTTTTGTATTGGTGTGTCTATTAAACTGGTTTGGAGTGGATTACAGTTGTCCATTGGGCTTTATTGATTCGCCTTTACAGTCACTTTTTCTTCATTTACTGGTGGTGTTTAGTGACTACGTGGATTGTTTTCTCTTTTTAAGATTGGAGGCAAGTTGTAAATTGGCTTTATCTGCAAACATTACATAGTATGGTGGATGTCTACCTGCAGATACCAAGGAGAGCTTAATTTTCTTAATTAGTTTTCAAAAAGGGCTTGTAGAAATAAATGTATGGGGAACACCGATGTTTATGGGGAATTTAGTGCCATACATTAGAGATGATGCCATATTGACAAATGACTGGTTCAGTTGCATCACCACATCATAGAGGGTGGCTGTTGAGGGAGCGTTAGTGTGATATACCTTGTCTAGGTTTAGAAACTGAGTGATTCCATGCCAAAACTGCTTAGGATTATGGTGACGGCAGGCTGTTGAGAAAAGAGAACAATGCATTTCCTTGTAGTGCAGCATGAGGGAGATAAATCAATCAAAAAGAAAGCATTCTTGACTGGATCCTTATAAACAGTCACCCTCACACATATACGTCCGGAACCCTGCCTAATGAAATTAGTGACCACCTTATCACATATATTACTAAAAATAAACCAGACAACTCCACTGTTCCAGTCTTTAGATCTATAAGAAACAAAAAAAACTTTGACCTCATAAAATTTAAAAATGAGCTGCAATCCTGTAACTGGACACCACTCAAACATCTTCCCCTAGATGAAGCAGTAGAACATTTCAATACCACCTTCCTATCCATACTAGATACCCATGCCCCCAAAAGACTCATCAAAACTAAAACAAAGATTGCCCCGTGGCTCTCAACTGAATCTAAACTTAAAATAAAACTCAGAAATAAAGCTTGGAATACCTGGCGTAAAACCAAATCAATCCTAGACCGTACGAAATTCCAACAACTAAGAAATGCAACGAAAAAAGCCATAGTAGCTGACAAAAAAAACTTTTATTGTTTGTTACAGAATAAGCACCAAAATAACCCTCAGAAATTCTGGGCAGGCTTGAATGACCTTCTCCACCCAGGTAAATCATCCACTCCAACTCCTGAAACAGCAATGGATAAAGACCCCATAGAAATATCCAATACCTTCAATATGTTCTTTACAAACATTATCAAAACCTTAGCCAACCAACTATCCTCTTGTAGCCAACCGATCATGGAAACACTACCACAACCTCTAAAGACCTTCTTCCTAAAAGTGTCCCTACATCTTCAATAAGAGCCCTTTTACAGAAACTTAAGCCATCTACCCTCTGCAGACCTACTCCCAGCGGAATACCTTCAAAAAGCTGCAGATGTTATAGCCTATCCAGTTTCTATCCTCATTAATCGAACTTTCTCGGAGTCAATAGTACCAACTTTATGGAAAATATCCCATGTAATACCACTCCATAAAGGAGGGACATCCACTGAACTATCTAACTATAGGCCCATAGCGTTAATGTCCCCATTAGCCAAAATTATGGAAAGATGTATGCACAAACAGCTACTCCACTATCTTATCCATAACAACCTACTAGCCAACTCCCAGCATGGTTTCAGACCCAAACACAGTACCACAACTGCCCTTCTCTCCTTCACTGACACAATAAACCATAACCGTAATGACAAGAAAGTGTCCTCTGCCTTATTTCTAGACCTATCAAAAGCATTTGATATGGTCAACCATCAACTACTCATAGAAACCTTAAAAACCTCTACCTGGATAACTTGACACTAGACTGGTTTAAAGCCTACCTCTCAGACAGGAAACAAGCAGTATTGTGGCAGAATACTCTCCACTTTACTACCAAATACCATTGGGGTCCCTCAAGGGTCCATTTTGGGGCCACTTCTTTTCTCGGTCTTCATTAATGACCTCCATTCAGTCATTCCCGAGGCCACCTGTATTCAATATGGACGACTCAACACTGGTTTGTTCGGATACATCTCCAGACAGACTATTAACTAAAACCCAAAATTGCTTCACCAAAGTCGAAAACTGGCTATTAGGACGACAATTAATCCTAAATCCTAAAAAAACTAAATTATTGATCTTTCAACCAACTCACAAAAATCACCTTATTGATGTCTCCATAACATCCAAAAATGGTACTATCATTTCCCCAGACCCCCATACGAAATTGCTAGGAGTTACTATTGATAATAAACTGAAATTCGACATACATATCAACCTGTCCATCAAAACAGTAAACAAAAAATTAGGATCACTCTATAGAATTAAAAACTTCCTAACACCAAGTACTAAAATCACCATTGCCCGAACACATTTGCTCTCCACCCTTCTTTATTCATCTGCAATATTCACCAATCTTAACAAAACCATACTTGATAAACTATCCAGCTCATATAATCATATAGCTAGATTTGCAGCAGGAACTCCATACAGGACCCATCACTGCACCAACCTCAAAAACCTAACATGGATTGAACTCCCCAACCTTGTTAGAATTACCCAACTCACTGAGGTATATAAAATTCTCAAAACCCGACAATTGTCCTTCACTTCAGAACCTAGTCCTTCTATACTCTAATCTTAACAGTCTACGTTCTGCAAACAGACCACTCATAAAGATGGTCAAAGCTTACAATACTGGAGGAGATGCACTCTTTCCAAACGCCGTTGGAAAAGTCTGGAACTCTCTTCCCACCAGTATTCTTTCCTCTACCTCCCTACCCCATTTCAAGAAACAACTGTTTCACCACTATCAGAAGCACTGGCTTTGCCAATGCTCATCTCCTGACTGACATTTCTTAGTCTCTATTATCTACTTGAATTGTTCATTGTCTTCATTTTTTTTTTTTTTATTTCCTTATATGCATTGTTAACAAATGAATTTTGCAACCTGATTGTTTGTTTGACTTTTGACTGTTTCTCTCTCTGTAATATTATAATTTTTGGAAATGTCTGTATTTTGTATAATGATGGAGCTTTTCTCCCCGGGCCTCCGCTGAAAAAGGACATTGTATCCAGTCGGATTTTTCCCGGTTAACAAATGTAAAATAAAATAAAATAAATAAATAAATAAATGAGATGATCAGAGTAACTCTGATGATAAAATCTCCAAATCTGGTTATACCGAGTCATTAAGGACTTAATTTCAGAGATAACCCTGTGTTATTACAAAGATTTGCTTTTCTGTATAATGGTTAGTAGCCTATTGAAGCTGGTGAGGAAGAGTCTGCTGGGCTTAATTTCAGAGTTCTCCCTGCATCTAAGGATTATCAGGCTGTTAAGGCCAGAGAGGACCCCCCACACACACACTATGACGTAATTTCAGAGGTGAGCCTGAGCCATAGAAAAGTTTTTACTTTTGTTGTTAGTTCATCCAAAGGGTGCTAAGTGGTTGAGGCTGGAGAGGAAAATTCTACTGGGACTTGATTTCACTGGTGAGCCTTTGCTATGGGAACAGCAGTTTGTTTTTTATGCATCTTAGGGATGACAGGCTATTGAAGATGGACAGAAAAATTCTACTAAACTGTTCAGGAACAGAACCTAAACTGAGGCAATGCAGATGAGACACATTAGACTGCCTGAGAACTCAGTTAAAGATGAAGGGGATAACTATTTTTGTATTTCTGTAGAAGCTAATGTGATGCAGATTTTGGATTTTACTACGAGTCCATGAAGAAAAGATTCTAAAATGGTCACTGAAGGCTACATCCATTACTCAATAGGAGGAAAGTTTATGTGTAGTAGATGAGAAAAGAGAACCCAATGAAGGATGCTTTCTTTGTTCTGGTAATCATTGTGATAAGCTGAGCATGACCAGTGAGGGAGGGCTTGTTTTTTCCATAACTGACTTCTAGTCTGCATTGAACTCCTCCATTACTATCCCAACCAGTTCATCTTCCTCAAGAAGGTGTCATCAATCATTTCTTTAAGTGACTCATGAGGAATTGTAAAGTAAATTTTGACAGTTATGATGAGTGAATGTCACTGGGTAGGAGAAAAAAAAGAGAGGGAGAAATGTACATGTAAAAGTTTCTGAAAAGAAGATGGGCACATGCCTGGCCCCTCTGTGTCCTATCATGTTTAAACTGACTGCAGTCTGATGAGATTTAAGAATATTTTTATATATAGCCATAGTGCAGTATCATTAATGACTATTACATTTTTCTTCTAGAGAAATAGTTAGCTTTTGAGGAGGTAGAATTCCTTGCAAACACTCTCAGCATTAATATAGGCCAGACTCAAACCACAAAAAATGGCCTGATGTAGTAATTTGGATCAGTAATAATTGAATTTACTTAAACCAACCTTTGGATGAGACTGGCCATTACTGTAGAAGAGGATGGATTTTTGACAAGTATAGTCCTGTACTTCTGCAAGACATCATAATGTATTAGGCACAAGAATTTGTTTTCTGAATCATTTTCCATTGGCATAAAGGGACGGAGAGAAGACAATAACCTTGGTGATCTAAGTTTAATTAGTGCACGCACCTTTTGGAGATGGCCAGGGGAAGACAGGAGGGACAATGCTCTCCTGTCTTTGGGGGAGGATTGTGGTTGATGTGTTGGAGGAAGTGATGCTGCTGTTGGTAGACTAGGCACATGGGTGGGTCTGCAAGGCATTTACCAATCTTAGGCTTGAGGTAGGACATCTGTAGACCATGTATAATGGCAGGCGGTGAACAACAAATATATTTGCAGCATAGAAGGTAAGTAGGGTTGTAAGCAATGAATCCAGTCCCAGTGCCTGTAGCTTTAGCAGCTCTCTGAACCACTCACCTCCTACTAAATCGTGATTGTTAGTTTTCAGCAGTTGGGCTGGTGATCTTAGCTGTGGGGGGTAAACCACTTAAGGTATGTGAATGGGGTAAAAGTGGTTGTGGGCTCAGGTGAGGTTGTTGCTTCAGGCCTCAGTAGATGAAAGACATCTCCGGCCTATCCTTGACCACTCTGAAATTGAAAAAAAAATCTATGAAGTCAAGAAAGCCTTGTGCAGGCATTTGATCAAACTATGGTGACAGGGAGCTATTGTAACAGTAAATCATAAGAATACATGTACAAACTTTACAAAGGAGCTATACATGCAGAATTGCATTCATACCCAGTAATTAGAATAGAACATGGTTTGTAAGACTGAAAATAGTTATTCAGAGATTTAGGAATATAATAACTAGTTTGAATGGCAACCATTGAGCAAGCAAACAGCATGAGGGTTAAAATGATGGCTTGCCTTACGATATGATGGTTAATAATGACTGGTGATGGCACAGTTGTGATGTTGGGCTGGCTGGCATAGGAGGACCTTGATAACAAATATAAGGAGACATAGGTTTAGGGCAGGAGGGCGCCTGGGGTGGAAAACAGGTAAGAATACTCTGTGAGTGTGCAACATTCCAGCCCCAGCAAACTGCTGGTCACAAATGGACTTTTGGTAAATACTTTTTCTATTAGTTCATTAAGTTCTAGGTTTCAAGTAAACCTTGCTCCCCTATTTGATTTCTCAGTAGTTTGCAACTTATCAATGACCTTTTGGTGAAGGGGAAAGTGTCACTTTACATGGCATTATAAAGTATGCCCTTACTTGGTGACTCCTTTTCAGGGTCCCATTTAAGTGACCTTTTTGGTTGCAGGGCACCTTATGTGTTGCCTTGCTGTTAGACCATTAAACAGCTAAATGTAGTGGTCAGGTTTAACATATCGATGCATACGGGTGGAAGGAGGCATACTTATTGATACATTGGTACAAATGACTACTACAAATAAAACTTGTTCAGTCTGGCAATGCAAGTACTGCAAGCGTGTAAGTTGTAGAAGACAGAGTGTTGTAACAGTGAAACTAGCAAATATGAGTCAACGTAACTGCATGACTGAACTTCTACAGTAAAGCTTAAATGATAAATTATAAACTTCCAGGAATTAATTGATCCCTATTCTACCAATGAAATAATAGGATGCCAAAACTAACTAGACAGTTAATAAAACAACTCCTGGGACAGCCACAAGAGGGAGATGCATAACTGCTAGCAAAATAACTTCCAGACAAAAAAGAAAATCTGCGTTATAAAGGCAAATCTCACTACATTTAAAAAAGAAACAAGCACAATATAATTCATATGCCCATAGTACATAAATTTATTTCCCATACCCACAAGGAGGAAAGACATAGTGACATTTGCACTGTGAAACCAGGTGCTGTTGAAGCAGACCTTATAGCTTTTCCTTGTTGCTAGCAGATCAGCCTAATACAGAAATGTGTAACAGTCTGTGAAAATTCTTTGTATAATTTTATGTATGTATCTATTTATTTTATTTATATAATAAAGGACAAGCTCTTCTCCAGGTGCTGTTGAAGCAGACCTTATAGCTTTACCTTGTTGCTAGCAGATCAGGCTAATACAGAAATGTGTAACTCTCAGTGGAATTCTTTGTGTAATTTTATCTATGTATTTATTTATTTATTTTATTTATATAATAAAGGACAAGCTCTTCTCTCTCAACAAGCATAACTTTTCCTTTCAACATTCAGCCCCCACAGCAAACCCCACGGAATTTAAGGACTACATCAAGCCAACCTCATCCTGCTGTATGACAACATATCAAAATTCAGTTATGACATCTCCACTGACCTTGAAATTGCAGCAAGCTTCACTGTGGAATTCTATACCCATTTTGAAAAAAAGGATAGAGCTACCAGCCACTACCAGAACCAAGTATCACAGTTAATAAACAACAGCAGCAAAAAAAAAAAAAAAACAGTTTAGTAGATCAAAACCTCTCTTGTCAAGGATAATTTCATAAACATTACAAAAAAATGAAGAACACTATTGAGTCCACTAAAGGAGTCCATGAACTTAGACTGGCCTAAACTAATTATAAATCCTTCTTTAGTTTTCCTGCCTTCCTTTATTTGAAAACTTAGAAATAATTCCCTACATTGCTCTAAATTTGTTCAAATTCCTATTCTGGCCCAATAGATATTCCTAATATCCTTGTAAACAAATGTATTACCAGTTTTACCCCTGTGACGTCTATCTAAACCCTGAAATATCTGAATCTCTTACTCTCCCAATTATCTCTAAAGATTATTTACTGAAAGTGCTAACCAAGATCAAAAATACTTCTTCCTTCGTGAGACCTGACAATATACCTGGTTGCTTAATTGAAAGTATTAAATATGCCCTTGCAGATACATTCCTTAAACTGTTTAACCTAATTTCAGCTACAGGTCTTGTCCCTAATGACTGGCATACCACAGTGGTGATGCATCTTCATAAGGGTGGCCTTACAATTGACCTGAGTAATTACAGACCTACCAGACTTACAAGCCTCAGCTGAAAAGCCATGGAATGTATTATAACTGACCTCATTAACTATATTATCAAGAATCTCATGAAACTTAACCCCCAAAAGTTTGGCTTTGTGAAAGCTATATCCTGTCTATTTAATCTGGTAAACTTCTTTGAAAGGATTGTAGACAGCAGCCATGCAGAAATTGACATGTCTTGAACTTGTCAGTGCTTTTAATACCATTTCCCATGCTTGCATTATACTTAAGCAAACTGCTTTATAAATTGACCCATGTGAATTAAAATGGATTGCAAACTGGATGAAAGAAAGAATCCACACAGTGTGAGTTGCAAATGCCTCATCAGAAACTAAGAAAGTAATCAATGGTGTCACTCCGGGCTTAGAGTTGGGACCACTTCTTTTCAGCATTTACTTCTCAGATCTTCTAGCAGAAAGACAAGACCTCTGGCTAACAAAGTTTGCAGATGACTGCAAAATGAGGATTGCTGATGTTCTTCATCTCACATTGCTGCAGTCCTTACACTTGGGTAGTCCGCTGTCCTCGGTCGGCCCGAATATCAAAGTATAAGGCTGACGTCGGTCAGGGCGCATTTGACTGACGTCAGGACGACAGGGTACAAATGCGCATGACCGACGTCATATCCTCAGTCTTTTTTGCCGCATGGTCCGATGCAGAAGCAGTGTTGCAAGTGCCGGTTGGCGTTTTTAGATTTTTTGATTTAGAAGTTTCAGACCGAGTTCAAAGTTGGCTAAGTACCCGTTGGGAATATTTTAGTTTTTCTTGCCTCTGTCATTTACCGGATGTCAGAAAAAGTTAATAATTGCATTTCTTGTGGGAAACAGATACCATAAAGATTATCATACTTTGTGTATTCCTTGCTTAGGCCTGAGCACGACGTTGTTGGCTGTTTCTCTTGTGCTAGATTTAATAAACGCACTATAAAGAGAAGGTTGGATTGTGCGAGGTTAGTCTTTGGGAAGCGGTGTAACTATAAAATGCCGTTGGATGCTCCGACGCCCGCTTCTTCAAAGAAGCGCAAGGACAAGGCAGTTAAGCCTAGGCTAGAAGAACCGTCTGTACCAGCGGTTCTTAGGTGTCGGTGGAGCCAGTGGCTCCACCGGAGGTTTCTTTGTGTTCCCAGGGGGAGACCTTGTTATTACAAGATGTGGCTTCTCAGGAGACTAGTCAGGCTGAGGGGGCTTCTCATGTTACTATACTCCCTCCCTTCCTAAGGTGGCTAGGCCCTCTCCTTCTGTTTCAAAGGCTTCCCCAGGGCAGGCCAGGTTTAGCTTCAGTTAGTGTTACCCTAGCTCTTCAGGTACTGTGCCCAAGAAGCATATGCTTAAAATGGCAGAAGATTTGATTACTTTGATTAGGGTTCTATGCCCCTACTGATAAGAGGCCTAGGGTGGAGCCTGAGCTGGGGGTTTTGAGCAGGCTTCAGATGTTTCAGAGTCTTGACTGAAGACTTGCAGGAGTACTCTCCTTATTCTGATTCTGATGTGGATGATTCTACTCCTTCTGCTACTCCTCCTGAGGATTTTCTTTTTCAGAAACTCTTCATTCCATGAGGGAGCATTTTAAGTGGGAAGGTCAAGACTTCTCTGATTCCAGAAAAAGGCTTAGGGAATTTCTGTTGTTACCCCAGCATAGGCCTTTGGCTATACCTCCTGTTTTGGATGTAGTGGAAGATGTTTTTATGGAAGCTTCTCTTAATCCTGATTCTTTGCCTCCTGCTCCTGTTAAGCCGGATAGGTATTACAGGGTGCCTGAAGCTCATAAGTATCTTTTTAAGAGTCCTAGGGCAGACCCAGAAACTGTTAGCCATGGGCCTAAAGGTGTTAAGGCTTCTGTTGTTCAGAATCCGGTTCCTGCAGACAAGGAGGCTAGGGCCTTGGATAGATGGGGTAAGAAAGTCTATACTTCTTCCACTCTTGCTATGAGGGCTCTGAATTGCCAGTTTCACATGTTGAAATACCAAAATTATCTCCTTTCACAATTGAAATCTAAGGTTGATGCTCTGGCAATAGGTATTGATTGTAAGGAGTTGCAAGAGTTAGTGCATGTTTCTGAACAAGTGGGTAAGCATTCTTTGCAATGTGGTTTTGATGCTGTACAGGCCTCGTCTAGGGTGGCTGCCACTGGGTCAGTTCTTCGCAGGCACGCCTGGCTGAGGGATCAGAATTTGTCTGACCATGTTAAAACAAGGATTTTAGATGCTCCTTTACAATCTGACGTGTTGTTTGGTCCTCCTGTTGAGACAGTTTTAAAGAAAATGGAAGACAAGGCTAAGTCTATGCAGACTGTTAAAGATTTTTTGCAGGTCCAGCCTCCAAAGTTTAGTAGAAATTGGCCTACTAAAGGGTGGACGTATCCTTCTTATGATTCACAGTCTAGGGGTAGATCTAGATGGTAAGAGCAGAGCTCAGGGCTCTTTCAGGCCTAGAACAGGAGTTCTCCTGCACAGGCTTGGTGAGGGCAGGGGTCAGTCCGCAGACCCAATGACCTACCTTTTCAGCTGCCAGAGCCTGCTCGTGGCAGCACCTTTGGGGAAGGTTGGCACTTTTCAAAGAAAATTGGAGTTTAATTACCCAGGACAGATGGGTATTGGATATCATACACCACACTACAGGTTTTATTTCCACCTTGCCTCCTTTCAAAGGCATGCCGGACGCTCCTCAACAAGAATAGAGGCTCACAAACAGGTTTCTCTGTTGCTCCAACTAGGGCCATACAGCCGGTCCCTCTGCCAGAAGCTAGTACCAAGAAAGGGGAACATGTGGAGACCAATTTTGGATTTATCTATCCTCAACACTTATCTGGACATTCCCAAGTTCAAAATGTTGATGTTGCAGCAGCTTTTACCTCTGCTGGGCAAAGATCATTGGATGGTAACTTTGGATCTCAAGGAGGCTTACCTTCATGTTCCTATCAGACTAAGTTGCAGAAAGTATCTGCGTTTTCGAGCTGGGACTTCTCACTATCAGTTCTCTGCATTGCCCTTTGGCTTATCTACTGCGCCCAGTGTTCACGAAAGTTCTGGCTCCAGTGATAGCTTTCTACTAAAAGGAATACTGATCTATCCTTATTTGGACGACTGCCTAATTCTGGCTCGAGAAGAGCTTCTTCATCATTTGGAATATGTGATAGCAGTGCTAAGATGCCTAGGGTATTCTGTGAACGAAATAAAGTCCAGTCTAGTACCCTCTCAAGACATGTGCTTTCTGGGTGTGAGACTGAATACAGCATCCCAGATGGCCTTTTAACCCGGGCAAACAAAGAGTCTATCCCTTTACTTCCATCAACTATCTCGTCAGTCCGGGCTGACTGCAAGGACAGTCCTTCAAGCCTTAGGGTTCATGGCATCTTGTCTTCTGGTACTTCCCAATGCCAAACTGCATATGAGGAAGCTACAATGGTATCTCAAAATGTATGGACACAGCACTGCCAGGATCTGGACACTGTCATTCAAATAATACCTTGCATTCAAAAGGAATTTTTGTGGTGGGCTCAGGAATGTCACCTAAACAAGACTCTCTGTGACCCGGCCAGAGGCGATCAGATTTTAACGACAGATGCCTCAGACAAAGCTTGGGAGCTCATCTAAATGGAAAGTGGATACAAAACAAGTGGCCTGTCAGACTACAACATCTACATATCAACTTGAAGGAGATGTTAGCAGTCCAGTTTGCATTAATTGCTTTCAAGGAATTACTTCTTCCAGGGCAGGTGTTGATTCTAACAGACAACACAACTGTCATGTGGTACATCAACAAGCAAGGGGAACACATTCTTATCCTCTATGCAGGCAAGCAATGATTTTGTGGGAGACTGCTCTCAGTTTACAGCTCAATCTTCAGGCAAGGTTTCTGCCAGGAGCACAGAACTCCCTAGCAGATGTGTTGAGCAGGCAATTATGGATCCCCAAGTGGAAATTGGATCCTCATGTATTTCAGAAATTGACAGTGTCATGGGGAACTAGATCTGTTCGCTTCTCCACTAAACCATCAGCTGCCAAGGTTTTGCACAAAAAGGTTTCATCCCACAGCTTGGAGAGTGGATGCTCTTTCTTTCAATTGGAGCAATCTTCATGTGTATGCCTTTCCTCCTCTGCCTCTCCTCCTAAAGGTACTTCTAAAGGTCAGACAGGACAAGCCAAGGATGATTTTAATAGCTCCGGATTGGCCTCGACAACACTGGTACCCATTACTGAGAAGTCTGGTACGGAAGCCTCCATGGCCTTTGCCTTTGATTCCACACCTGTTGTGACAGCCATTTGCTGAATGTCAAGCTTCACTCTCTGCACCTAACAGCCTGGCATATTCTGTTTTGAACCATAGTGGGCCTCCACTTCCTCAGCAAGTTTTAAATGTTATTTTGGAAGCTAGGAGGCCTAGTACAAGGAAAGTGTACGCAGACAAATGGAAGAGATTTTGTTTTGTTTTGACTGCAGCAAAAGATTTTGATGTTTCTGAGCCTAATTTGTGTGTGGCTCTTCAATATCTTACTGAGTTGCTAGACAAAGGTTTGTCTTTCTCTTCTATTAAAGTTCATGCTGCAGCAATTTCAGCTCACTATGATTGCAACCCACCATTGTTTTCTCATCCTTTGTTCAAGCAATTTCGGGCAAAGAATATAAGACCCCACGAAGAGCTCCTACTCCTGCTTGGGATCTCAATTTTGTGTTGGAGAAACTCACTCTACAACCTTTTGAGCCTGCAGCTACTGCTGAGTTGAAATATTTATCATGGAAGACTGCTTTTTGTTGGCCATTACCTCTGCAAGAAGGGTTTCTGAATTACAGGCCCTTATGGTTGAGCCTTTCTTGATTTTCCATAAGGATAGGGTATCATTACGTACTAATCCTTCCTTTATGCCTAAGGTGGTTTCTAGTGTGGCTTTAAACCAAACTATTCATTTGCCTACTTTTTATGCAAATCCCAAAATAAAGGGAAAAGATTTTGCACACTTTAGATGTCCACAGGCAGTTGCGTTATTATTTGGACAGAACTAAAGGTTTCAGGCAGTCTCAGCAGTTGTTTGTTTCTTTTGCTTTGAGTTCTCAGGGCAAGCCTGTATCAAAACAAACTATTTCTAAGTGGATTGGGTTTTGCATTGCTTTCTGTTATTCCCATCATGGCAAGGAGATTCCAGCAGGGATTAGGCCTCATTCCACTAGGGCTACTGCTACTTCAACAGCTTTTTTGAGGGGAGTGGCAACCAAGGATATTTTGGAGGCAGCTACTTGGAGTTCTGTGCATACTTTCTCTAAGCATTATCACCTGCCACTTTACTCTAAGTCCAGGGCTGGTTTTGCCACTGCTGTTTTGCAGGGCATTTTGGCAGCTCCTGCTTCCTTGTAGTTAGCCATCCTCCCTTGCCTCTGCTTTGGGATTCTACCCAAGTGTAAGGACTGCAGCAATGTGAGATGAAGAACATAGTACAGTTTTGTACCTACCATAAATGTAGATGTTCAAGATCCACATTGCTGCAATAATCCTCCCTCCTTCCCTCTGTAGTTTGAGGTGGTTGTGTGGGTTGGGTTATACATTTTGTGTATATTGTATATATTGTACATATAGTTAGTGCAAGGGTGGTTGGTTGGTTGTTTGCTGTCTTTTGGTTTTGACCTTTATTTTTAGGGTCTTCTGACATCTGGGGCAAGAAAAGACTGAGGATATGACGTCGGTCATGCGCATTTGTACCCTGACGTCCTCGCGTCAGTCAACTGACCGGCGTCAGCCTCTTGATATGGCCGACCGAGGACAGCGGACTACCCAAGTGTAAGGACTGCAGCAATGTGGATCTTCGAACATCTACATTTATGGTAGGTACAAAACTGTACTTTAAGTCTTCCTCTGACACCCAAACTCTCCCAAATGAACTCTCTATAGTAAACTCTTGGTGTACTAAAATGAGCTCAGACTAAATGCTGAAAAGTGTAGTATCCTCAATTTAGGTAGACAGCCGATTGTGTAGACATCACTCTACTACAAAACAAAAATGTACTCTGGAACCTAGGAATGTGGGTTAACTCCCTCTGTTTTGACCATCATGGGACACCAGTTATCAAGAAATCTATTTATGTAGCCTAGCTAATTGTCAAAACAATATCAACAAGATCTAAAGAGGTAATCACTCCATTATACTTAGCATTGATTGGACTAACTATTGAGTAGAATGCCCCCTTTGTGATGTATCTCACTAAATATATGAAATGATTAGAAAGACCCCAAAGGTTCTTCAGAAATACCTGAGGCCTTTAGTTCCTGAATTACCAAAAGAACCCGAAAGCTCTATTCCTTTAATTTGTGTCATATAGACTTTGAGGTGAGGTCTCCGTCTAAGTTACTGTGCCAGTTGAGACCCGGTTGTCTTGGACCTCCTGTATCTCTACAAGTCCAGTATCTCCACCAGTACTAGAACAAGTGATCTAAATCTTCACTGACTGCCAATGGTAGTTTTTGCAAGTACATAATATAAACAGGTAATGCACAATACCTGCAACAATCCTTTGTGTCAGTAAACACAATTAAAATTGACTTCTGTGAATATGGGTGTTACAGCAAAACCACAGTTCATGTTTTGGCAGCTTCAGTCACACGTTCACCATTTCAAAATGTGTATTGATAGAGAGGTAGGGCAATAGGCTATTAATCCAGATCCAACTGGGCAATTTATTGCGATCACTTCCTGGAGAGGTGCGATTCATTGGGTGAAGGAACGCAGTGACAATGCCTTTACATTATCAGCTCAACACATCTGTATTGAAATTAACATAAAATGAACATAAAATGATAATCTAGGTAAATAATTGGTATTCATGGTCATGACATATAATGTCATGTTCTAAATTTTTTAAATTGTATGCGAAGGGTCATTGTTTATTTATAGGTTAAATGTGGCTAACATCATGCCTTAATTTTCAGGAACTGTGGAATTTATTCTTTCTTGTTTCTGAAAGATGTCAATGCAGAAAACAATAACATGAAAGAGAACTCAACAATATACCTGAAGATTGCAGAATTCTTAAAAAGCGAGGCATTTTCACACATACGTGTTGATCCTTCCACTCTACCAGATAAGACTTATAAAGCACAAGAAATTATTATTCACACAGAATTAAAGTACAATAGAAATAATCAACACTTGGGTATGGATTTAGCTCTGTTACACAGTTAGGTTTTCATTAGATCTTCAGGGCTTCACTCTGGTTGTGTAACTTGGCAAAATGCTGCCCAGACCCCAGCCAAACACCGATTAATTCTTAAATAAATACCAGACTACAAGGCAATATTTAGAAACAAACTCCAGTGCACGCAGAGCACATTGTAGCAGTTAAGTAACATCTTTCAACAATGCATTCTTAAATACGATAATAAACCCAGTTATAAACAGTTGCTTAAAACAGAGTGTTAGTTACTGAAAAATACTTTACAAGTATTACAAGAAGTGGTTCAACACTCTGCTCCTCTGTGTCCCATAATGCATATAATTCTTGTAAGACTGTAGTTCTGCCCCCCCCCCCCCCAGTACAAAAGCAAGATGTCAGCAGAAATTCTTCTTTCAGAGGGGAAATCTGTGCTGTGCCACAACTCATATCACTTTAGGAAGCACTTAGGACATAGCTTCAGTTTCTATCAATAAGGCTTTATCACTCCTAAACACAAAATAAAACATATTGGATACATCAGTCACTAATGCTGTAATGATTCTTGTAACTCAAGATTCAGCAAATAGCAACATATAATGGATGAAATCAAGTTTGCTAGAAATATGCTGTAGTGCACAGTGTGTTGATTACACTCTGGTATTTGGAAAAAGACAAATTAAATTATTTAATTGCTACTACAGCTCAAGACCCAGTCTTAACAAATGTTAAGCACCCCCATTGCTTAACTTAAGTTCAGGTCTCACACTAGGCAGGCAAATCTGCCAGTATTGACCAGCAAACGACAGTGCAGAATAAAAAACAGATTTGCTTCTGCCTGCTGTCAGTACCAATAAGGTGTCCCTTCCTCTCAGGAACTTAGAAAGTAACTAGGATAACAGGACTTTTGACTTGTTCACCTGCATTTTCTGAAGGATACAAAGTCTGAAACTCAAATGTATGTCATTATTTAATGACTTCAATCCTTCAACCATTGTTAGGTGCTAATGGCTTGAAGCAAAACACAGTAATGCACGGACACCCTTTACTGAAGTGGGTGTGTCACTGAGGAAACACTTGGAAAGCGTGGAAATAACTGCAGTGAGCTTCTAAACAAAACCAAATACCCCACATGTATATTTCCTTGTCATAATAGCACAGTTTCCTGCCTTTCCTGAAAACTGTTGTTGACTGTCATGAATTTGTATCACACCTTGAAAGAAAAGTGAGCATGCAGTAGAGTTTGCATGTGTGATAGTAAGCAGAGATAAGGGAATGATTTCCGGAACAGAAAGAGAAGTCAGAGCTGCAGTTTTGCAAACATATTCATAAATTTTGTGTGATCACTCATTCCACTAAATATGTTATCTAGACATTTACAATCAACTGAGAATGTCCAACTCTATCACCTATTTAATACCGGATATGAAATGTGAATTGCTTGTATGCACATGATTTGAGTGGCATTGTGAAGCTGGGTCTGTGACAAAGAGAACTAATCCACTACAACTGTGTTGTGTGAGTGCAATAGTCTGATGGCTAAAATATAGAGCTGTTATCCTTTCTTTACCATGTGTGAGGTGTACGGCATAGTGCAAACAGTTAACTGCTTAAAAAAAGTGAAAATTTAACTTCAGTTGCCTTATAAAGTGCAAATGTACTTAGTGGCATTACGAGGCGGTCAGCAACATGGATGGTAATGAATGCAGAAATCCCACCTGCTGCCTGAATGCCTCAAGGTGTAAATGCACTGAGCTAAAAAAGAGAGAACATAGATAAATCAGGGTTAGGGTACTATAGTAGTTATTTTACTGAGGAAGGGTCATAATGAGTATTTACACAAGTAATATGTGATCGTTATTGCCATTTACATTTGGGCATTGCCTACCTATGTGCAAACGGGGTTCATTACTTAAGGAAAAAAGAGAAACATTTAATCTGATTCACCTTCCTTCGTGCAAACAGGATCACTGGCAATGGGTGGCCATCACCACTCTGGACAGTACTGAGTGTAGAAAATAGACTTCTGTCTAGTTGTCCCTGTGGCACCAAGATTAAGTGCAGTGAGCACATAGTTCATAGGTTCGTAGGTTCATACTAGCTTATCTTCTGCCCTTTTAGCTAGATATAAGCCTATGTTTGGCACCACCCATTTTAAATTTATTTTGTTATATGCCCTTTTTGAGGTGTTAGTATACTCTGTCTAGTCTAACAGTACAGAAGTGATAACGGGTAAACTTAATATCTCCCATCCACTCATCAAGATTCCTTAAAGAAAAGTCAAGTGAGGGACTCGCCCAACCCTGACTGGGATTTTCCAGAGCATGAAGAGCTGCTATGAATCTGTCCCTGTCCCAGCATGTCCCAGTGTTTTAGGTCCCCAATATCTTTATTTATGAGGGTCCCATGATATCCCTTTCATAGTTTTTGCAGACCAAGCTAGTCAACCACTGTTGCACGCCACCTTTTAGACCACAGGTTAGCCTCAGTTCAAATCCAGCACATTCCACTTTTTAGTAAGGCTGTCCCTTTACACAAAACTTTGATTAAAAAGGTAATACTACATACCAATAGCTACGTATAGCAGGCTGATTGACAGAAATATATCATTGCTACTTGAATACACATAGGTTTGTAGGTATTATATGTATTATACATGTAACTGGTTTAGCATACCAATGATGATTATGTAATAAAAATGCAGCTGTATATCTCTGATTGATACAATAATATCCTGATAATTATCTACACCCCTCCCATAACTCAGGTATAACTGTAAAACAAAATATGTTGTGAGGTATGTATCATAAATGCAAACTCTTTTACTAAAGTCGTGCAAGTCTATTCATTTTGAGTGTAATGTCAGACATTAGTCCTGCATCACACCTGAGAATGCATATGTATGTCAGGACCTTTTAATGTCACACACATGCAGGCTTAATTGAAGTATAACACCATTCACTCTTTAAACAAGATATCTCTAATGAGCATGGCTGAGCTTCTTCTGTGGCAATGAGGCATACTCATACTCACCTGTATGGAAATGTATACATTCCCTTTCACACAGGTTTGAATCCCACACTGCACAAATTACATTTAACAGTGTATAATTCCCCACAAAATATGTATCAGGTCATCCCATTGATCCCGCCAAAGTCATAGCTTAAAAGCCAAGTCAATTAGCATTTCAGTGTTGACCATTGGACAAAGTGTGACCAGACCAGGTATAGCAGCATACGTGCCATAAATCAATACCAAATCTCGCATCATCACTGCTGTTTCATAAACTCCCTTATTCTTTGTTTGGCAATGTTTCTCTTTGCTTACCATCATGCAGATATGGTTGGCACGGTTATGAGTGTTTGCACACTGGTCATAAAATGTAATATCACAATTTGGTGGGAAACCATTGCAACTGTTGTTGGATGACCTTTGTAGACATGACAGGAGATGGGAAGGATGGTACCAAATTTAGGGCATAGGAGTCAAAAATATTTGTTGCACTCCTTATGAAGTGCTACAGTTGTAGGGGCTGCTGCAGGGGGACTATACTGGGTATCAGTACAAGGCTGAGGCTTGGAGTAGTCTAGACAAAGGCTGTCTGTGGTGCAACTGGCATACTACACACTGGGGAGCAGTGGAAGCACCACTACGGTGACCTGAAGAGGTGCAAGCAGGTACAACTCAACCAGTGGCTGGATGAGTTTAGAACTGCTGACACCTCCAACCCCACCCCCACCCAGCTGTGTAAGTATACAGATCAAGCAACTTGAAATGATATGGAGCGCTGTAGCTAGCCAAGACCATACCTCTCAACTGTACAGATTTTTGCCTCATATTTTTAGCCTGTACCTCATAAAATTTGTGGTTTTCTGACAAATCAGAGGACTGAAGTCACTAAATAATGACATTCATTGAGTTGCAGACTTCATATTTGGAAAATGCATGCTAATTCAAAACCTCTCATGCTAGTAATGTTCTAAGTTTGTAAGAGCAATATTTAAAATCTGTCCCTATTTTTGAGCCTTTGCCCCCCCCCAAAAAAAAAAAATTAGGCTTTGTCCAGATTTCTTGCACTAAGAGGTTGAGAGGTATGGCCAAGACTGGTATGCATAATGCTTTCATATCTCTTCTCTCATTCTCTGTTTTACAGCTGCAGAGGAAATCACAGCAAACATGGAAGCACATGCTGAGAGGTTGGAGTGAGTCAGACAGGCAAGGGATATGTCTGCAGCACAACCGACCCTGATTGTAATAAATATATAGCGATTCCATACATCAGGATCAAGTTCAGCATGCATTTCTTAACTGTAACAGCAAGCATGCATGCTTTCTTCTGTATGAATGTTACATTAAAAAAACAATGTTATGTGTATGCCCATCTCTCCTTGTCTACACCCTTTCACTCCCACCCCTCTTTATGGGTGTGTATCTGTTATGCTGATGGATATACAGGTCATATCATATTTTTGATATACTGACATGAAACATTTAATCTGGTTCACCTTCCTTCGTGCAAACAGGATCAGTGGCCATCACCACTCTGGACAGTACTGAGTGTAGAAAATAGACTTCTGTCTAGTTGTCCCTGTGGCACCAAGATTAAGTGCAGTGAGCACATAGTTCATAGGTTCGTAGGTTCATACTAGCTTATCTGCCCTAGGGCATTTATAAGCCTAGCCAGAATGTGTTTGGCTTTCGCCACCCATTTTAAATTTATTTTGCTATGCCCTTTTTTGAGGTTAGTATACTGTGCCTCTGTCTAACAGTGACACAGAAGTGATACCCGGGGTAAACCTACGATCTCCCATCCACTCATCAAGATTCCTCTTGAAGAAAGTCAGTGAGGGACTCTGCCTAACCTGGACTGGGATTTTATTCCAGAGTGAAGGGAGCCTCTGGGTTATGAATCTGTCCCTCCAGCATGTCCTATTTATTTCAGTGCTGAGGTTCAAGTCTCGAGCCGTAGCTCGATGGGATTTGGATTTTCTGAGGTGCAGCATGTCCATCAATTCGGTTGGACATGGCTTTATACGCCAGGCACAGATTGCCTCTGAACAGGCGGTATGCCACTGAGTAGAGCTGGAGTTTCTTTAACCGGGCAGCATATGGCATCTGTTTGAGCCCTTTGATCCTCTTGATGTGGTACTTTTGGGGTCTTTCCAGTTGCTGCAGGTGTCTGGTAAGGTACATCTCAAAAGGGCATTGTACTCAATTATGGGCCTGATGAGGGATGAGTAAAGAGGCACGATGACCTCCCCTGATCTAGATGTGAATCCATTCATGATTAGGTGGGCTATATAAAATGTTTTTCTAACCACTTTGGCCACGTGGTTGTCAAATGAGAGATTGTTATCAACTTGGGTCCCCAGGTCCCTAATTACTTCTTCTGTACTTAATGGATTACCACCTATGTGGTAATTTGTGGGCACTTTGTTTTGCCAAAGGGATGACTATACACTTTTGGCATTTAGCTTGAGGCCATGGCTCTGGCACCAGTTGTCTGTTTCTATGAGGCCCTTTTGGAGGATGCTTGTGTCGGCTGGAGAGTCGATTATGGCGCCCAGTTTGCAGTCATCTGCGAACTTGGTCAGCCACAGTCCTTCCGTGTTGGCCTGTACCTCCGAGAAATATATACCGAACAAGAGAGGTCCCAGGACTGAGCCTTGTGGGACACCACTTGTAACTGGTTTGAGTCTGACATGGCTCCAGCAATTCTAACCATGTGGGTTCTGTCCTTGAGCCAGTTTGCAATCCATCTAGTGACATAGGGGTTTATATTTAAGCTGGTGAGCTTATCTATAATGCCTGAGTGGGGTAGTGTATCGAAGGCTTTTGCGAGGTCCAGGTAGGCTGTGTGGACCACCTTCCCCTCGTCAATGGCCTTGGTGACTGTTTCAAAGAAATCAACCAGGTTTAAGAGGCAGGATCTGCCCTTAACAAAGCTGAACTGGGTAGGATCCAGTGTTTTTAGGTCCCCAATATCTTTATTTATGAGGTCCATGATGATCCTTTCCATAGCTTTGCAGACCAAGCTAGTCAGGCTTATGGGGCGATAGTTTCCAGGATCCGTTGAGGCACCACCTTTAGGGAGAGGGACCACTGTTGCTGTACGCCACTCTTTTTAGACCACAGGTTAGCCTCAGTTCAAATCCAGCACATTCCACTTTTTGGTAAGGCTGTGCCTTTACACAAAACTTTGATTAAAAAGGTAATACTACATACCAATAGCTACGTATAGCAGGCTGATTGACAGAAATATATCATTGCTACTTGAATACACATAGGTTTGTAGGTATTATATGTATTATACATGTAACTGGTTTAGCATAACAATGATGATTATGTAATAAAAATGCAGCTGTATATCTCTGATGGACACAATAGTATCCTGATAATTATCTACACCCCTCCCATAACTCAGGTATAACTGTAAAACAGAATATGTTGTGAGGTATGTATCATAAATGCAAACTCTTTTACTAAAGTCGTGCAAGTCTATTCATTTTGAGTATAATGTCAGACGTTAGTCCTGCATCACACCTGAGAATGCATATGTACGTCAGGACCTTTTAATGTCACACACATGCAGGCTTAATTGAAGTATAACACCATTCACTCTTTAAACAAGATATCTCTAATGAGCATGGCTGAGCTTCTTCTGTGGCAATGAGGCATACTCATACTCACCTGTATGGAAATGTATACATTCCCTTTTACATAGGTTTGAATCCCACACTGCACAAATTACATTTAACAGTGTATAATTCCTCACAAAATATGTATCAGGTCATCCCATTGATCCCGCCAAAGTCATAGCTTAAAAGCCAAGTCAATTAGCATTTCAGTGTTGACCATTGGACAAAGTGTGACCAGACCAGGTATAGCAGCATACGTGCCATAAATCAATACCAAATCTCACATCATCACTGGTGTTTCATAAACTCCCTTATTCTTTGTTTGGCAGTGTTTCTCTTTTCTTACCATTATGCAGATATGGTTGGCATGGTTATGAGTGTTTGCACACTGGTCATAAAATGTAATATCACAATTTGGTGGGAAACCATTGCGACTGTTGTTGGATGACCTTTGTAGACATGACAGGAGATGGGAAGGATGGTACCAAATTTAGGGCATAGGAGTCAAAAATATTTGTTGCACTCCTTATGAAGTGCTACAGTTGTAGGCTGCTGCAGGGGGACTATACTGGGTATCAGTACAAGGCTGAGGCTTGGAGTAGTCTAGACAAGGGCTGTCTGTGGTGCAACTGGCATATACTACACACTGGGGAGCAGTGGAAGCACCACTACAGTGACCTGAAGAGGTACAAGCAGGTACAACTCAACCAGTGGCTGGATGAGTTTAGAACTGCTGACACCTCCAACCCCACCCCCACCCAGCTGTGTAAGTATACAGATCAAGCAACTTGAAATGATATGGAGCGCTGTAGCTAGCCGAGACCATACCTCTCAACTGTACAGATTTTTGCAGAATGTCCAGATTTTTGCCTCATATTTTTAGCCTGTACCTCATAAAATTTGTGGTTTTCTGGCAAATCAGAGGACTGAAGTCACTAAATAATGACATTCATTGAGTTGCAGACTTCATATTTGGAAAATGCATGCTAATTCAAAACCTCTCATGCTAGTAAGTTTCTAAGTTTGTAAGAGCAATATTTAAAATCTGTCCCTATTTTTGAGCCTTTGCCCCCCCCCCAAAAAAAATTTAGGCTTTGTCCAGATTTCAGGCACTAAGAGGTTGAGAGGTATGGCCAAGACTGGTATGCATAATGCTTTCATATCTCTTCTCTCATTCTCTGTTTTACAGCTGCAGCGGAAATCACAGCAAACATGGAAGCACATGCTGAGAGGTTGGAGTGAGTCAGAGAGGCAAGGGATATGTCTGCAGCACAACTGACCCTGATTGTAATAAATATATAGCGATTCCATACATCAGGATCAAGTTCAGCATGCATTTCTTAACTGTAACAGCAAGCAGGCATGCTTTCTTCTGTATGAATGTTACATTAAAAAAACAATGTTATGTGTATGCCCATCTCTCCTTGTCTACACCCTTTCACTGCCACCCCTCTTTATGGGTGTGTATCTGTTGTGCTGATGGATATACAGGTCATATCATGTTTTTGACATACTGACATGACTCTGTTGATGAATAATACAATCATGGTACCTTGATTCAATAAGGGATCAGTGCTCCTGTAATGTGCAAGGTTTCAAAATCTGCTGTAGGATTCCCTTTGTGCAATATTCATTTGATGATGGATAAGATGTACAAGTAATATGACATGAAAACTGTCCTTGCTGGGAAGAAGCATACAGCACACACTTTTCAGGATATCTGGACCTACACAAATAGCATATAAAAAATGTACCACACCCTGTCATTTGTACCAAGCTGCACACACAATTACCTTATGATTTGCAGTGAGGCCTGCAAAACATCTACTAGTTGTAGAAGTGTATTGAGGTAGGCATTACTGATACAATTTGGGGAAGACACATACTTTAGTGTATTCATTGATAGTCACATTTGCACTCCTAATCATGTTTACCTAGATAATGACATCCTGACACCATTTGTGTGTGTGTGTGTGTGTGTATGTGTGTGTGTGTGTGTGTGTGCGCATATATATATATATATATATATATATATATATATATGTATATATATATATATATATATATATATATATATATATATATATATATATATATATATATATATATAAATCATCTGGATTTGAACCCTGGATTATCTGCACTCTGACCAAGAGCTCATTGCTCTTACATCCTGTACACAGAGAAAGCTAGACTACAGGGATGTTTTTCTACTCAGTACTGTCCAGAGTGCTGATAGAGCCTTCTGTGCGGAATCTTCAAGTCCTCCTTGTGGTTGAGTGAGTTTTAAAGACATGCAGATAGTTACATGTGTATGCACCTTCTGTGAAGGTTGGGCGCTGGCCTGGCAACTCGACACCATAAAAACTTCACTGCCAATCAGTCTGCAGACCAGTGATCCTCTGTGGTGACCTCTAAGTGGGAAACGCCGAAAGACATTGCTTTACTGTCCAGAGTGCTGATGCTTGTGCATCACCTCTGAGCCTGTTTGCATGAAGGAAGGCATACTACATTAAATTTTTCACTGTTTTCCTCAGGCAGAGAACTGTGTTTGATCAGCGCTTAACATAGCGCAAACAAGGCCAACAGTTATTTATGTAATAAAATTTGGCCCCAGCATTTCAGAGATAGACTACAGCATACAGATCATACTAGCTGCCAGCAATTTCTCTGATAACATATCTTGCAAGCCTGACACAGGACACATTATTTATTTATTTATTTTATTTATTTAAATTTGTTGACCGGGAGTGTCCGACTGGACGTAGGTCCATTTTCAGCGGAGGCCCGGGGAGAAAAGCTCCACAGTTAAAATAAACAGACAGTATTTACATTGGATTACATAGTGATTAACAATTTACATAGCAATTACTTACAACATATCTACAGATGAAGAACTTAGTACATCAGTAGACAACTAGAATCTTTATCTGTGAAGTGCATACCAGACATTAACAAATGTTACAAGAAGAAGAAGTTTGTGCTGTATAATAAGTACTGGCTTATGAGCATCTGAGCTTGCTATAATCAAGGTAGTTAGTGGAGTGGAAAGAAAGGTAGTGGTTGGATGGGGTGGATGATATTAGAGTGGGAGTTGCAAGGGCATAGCCAGCATGTTTTTAGTTGTGCTTTTAGTAAAGTTTTGAAGTGGGTGCATGATGGTATGGAGGTAATTGTGGGTGGGAGTGAGTTCCATAATTTGGCTATGGCGCAAGAGAATAGTGCTTCACCAGCAGAGTTATTGGCTTTAGTGATCTGCAAGTGATTTTTGCTGCTGGATCTTAGTGGTCTGGTGGTGCGATAGGGTTGGATTAGATTCTGGAGGGATGGGAAATTTAGTGGATGGTTTACTAGTTTGTGGGTGAGTGAGAGTTGATACCACTGAAGGAGGTGAGGGAGTTCAAGCCAGCCCAGTTCAGCAAGTGAGAGACAGTGGTGACTATGGTAGGATGCCCCTGTGGTGAATTTGGCGATTTTGTTGTAGCAGGTCTCTAGCTTGTTTAGATCATATTACCTTAGGTTGGTATATATTGGATTGGCATAAAGTAGGGTGGAGATAAGGTGGGAATTTGCTATTGAAATCTTTGCTGCTTTGGTGAGAAATTGCTTATTTCTGTATAACGCTCCTAGTTTTTTGTGGACTTTTTTTATAGTCATGGATATGTGAATGTCAAATTTTAGTTTAACAACAAACAAATGTATTCTACAGTTAACCCCAATCAGGTAAGTTACTGTATGTCCTTATTTGTGCACAGCTTTGCAATGAGCACTAGTGGGCACTTCTACTTCACAAATCCAAGTTGAATTCCTGAAAATCGAACCACACATGTGCTAATTCTTTGCCATCATCTGTGTAAATCAGCTTCTTGGTGATGCGCTTTGTGAAGTGGTGTATAGCATGTCTAACTGTGGTTACTGGGCTGTAATTCTCCAAAACATGGAAATGCATTCATAAACACAAGAGAAGAGCAGTAAAGTGGGCTTGAATAAAAATATACTTTCTGATATTCATGTGTGCCTTGTAACAATGCACTTGCAAATTATATATCAAGGCTTGGGTCATTGTCAAACTCCAGAATTACAGAGTATAACTGCATTGTTACATTTGGAATGGGTTTATATTGACACTGGACATTGTTCATCCATGATCATATCCCATTGATATTGTCAGTAACTTGTATTAATGTGCACACACCTTCATCGGAATGTGAACACATATAACTCCATCACTGCACTGCAGGTGTTTCCAGAGAGAGAGAGTGTGTGTGTGTGTGTGTGTGTGTGTGTGTGTGTGTGTGTGTGTGTGTGGGTGTGTGTGTGTGTGTCTGTCTGTGTGTGTGTGTGTGTGTGTGTGTGTGTGTGTATACAACATCTGAGAAACCCGGGATGTCTGTCTCATTTCTGCAATATGCATTCATAACAGCTTGTTTCACCTAGGTTGCCAGGTTGCATTTATATGTACAGCTGTAAACTTTACTCACACATTCATATCATATGTCCTGGCTCTGCAGACTAGTCTTGTAACAGTATATATTACCTGCAACACTATTATGATGTCATCCTGTACAAAGTGCACTGTGACAGTGTTTGAGCCAGACATCTGTGGTGGTGTGATTAAGTATTGTGTTCTGCACTTTGTATAATAGGCAGATAGGGGTTCTAATCTCACAGTAGTCAACTTGTGTGTTTGTATAGTCAGAAAAGCACGAGTCCAGGTCCTGCTGCCCTCACTTAAGTAACCTTGAGAAGTTACTTTTACATGGATACCATGACTCCACAGCAATTTCATACAGCCTATCCAACATCCTCTTCTCAGCATATACTGACGATGTCATCCTCTGTAAATTGCACTATGACACTATTAAAATCAGACTTGTACAGTGGCACTCTAGCTTGTGTAATTAGATAGATAGAACTTCTAATCTCACAACAGTTAGCTTGTGGCTGTGTGTATAGTTAGAAAAGTGTGAGTCCAGGTCCTGCTGTCCTTATTCAAACACTATTCTGATGATGCTTTTACACTGCTACATGACTCCACAGCCCTCTTGAAATTTTCTTCTCAGCATATATTGCTGATGACATCATCTATAAAGTGTACTCTTGAGTGTGTTAATCCCAAGTTTATGTGGTGGTGGTGGTAGTGTTAAGTATTGTGATGCGCAGCTTGCATAATTAAATAAGTATGGGTTCAAACCTTACAGCAGGCAACTTGAGTGGGTGTGCATTTTCATTCAATTATCAGTCTGGAGAAAATTTTACACCAGGATATGAGTTCACATCTATGTCGCACACTCCTCCCAGCATCTTTTTCTCAACATATATTGCTGATGTCATACTCTCTAAAGAGCACTGTGACACTATTAAAGACAACCTTGTGTGGTGGTGGTGCTAGTCTTACGTACTGTGTTCTACTGTTGTGTAATTAGATAGGTAGCGGCCTTAGGTCAATTGGTGCCCTAGGCAAAAGGGCTCCACGGCGCCCCCCACTACACCACCTCCCCCTCCCCCTCTAACTATCTACAAATAATAAAATAAAAGGAAAAGTGCTCCGGGGCGCGCGGCGGCGGCCGCTCACTGGCTCATGCCTAAGGGTTCTAATCTCATAGCAGTCAGCTTGTGAGTGTGCTCATTCAACTGTTAGTCTGGAGACAGTTTTACACCAGGATGCGAGTCCACATCTCTGTCACACAGTTCTCACAACATTTTCTTCTTAGCATAAATTACTAATGTCATCATCTATAAAGTGGACTCTGACACTGTTAAAAGACAGACATCTGGGGTGGTGCTGGTCTTACAATGTATGGAATCCAGCTTGTATACCTACACGTGTGGTGTTTGAATCTGACCTCAGTCATCTGGTGTGGTTGATGGTATATTATAGTCATTTTATGATGTTTTGAGTCTCTTTTCATTTAACTCCTACTCAGGGAGGACCTTTTACATAGACCCATGAATCCAACATCCCCTGTTCCCTCTGTCCACATAACATCATTTCTGCCAAACTCTGAGGAAGTCATCATCTCAAAGATGCACATACATATTGTGAAACAGAGCCCCTCCATTACCCTTTGCGAGCCATCTCCAGGCCACTGGATGTGTGATAGCTAATTCTGTCATGGGGTAGTGCACATGTCACATACTGACAGAGGCAGTCTGTAATAAAATCAAACACATCCACACATATGCACATACCCCTACTATCTTCCATTACATACATACAATGATTTGGGTTTAAATATTATAATAATGGCTAGAATTGTATGTGTTCTTGTCCATTAGTCTAGTAATGTCCTATGACCCTATGAACATTGCACATCAGTGTTGCTGTTATCCACGTGTGCTATGTTGTGGTGTGTATGTACTAGAGCCCTAACAATCTGTGATTTGAGGTACTGTAATGATGGCTGCTGCTGCCATTTGGTTAAATGTTACATTCATAAAAGCAGTAGTAATATGCCTTCTGAGGACTGTTGACATGGGATGATGCTATGTATATTGATGCTTTACTAAGGCATATGTTCTTATAGTGGAGTATATCAACATTCAACACATTTTTAATCAGCCATCACAGTGACAGTTGCAGTATGGTACAGGTGTGCATGTGTATACCTAGCATATGGAAATGTTAACTGACATACAGCAATATTATGTCATACTGATTAAATGGGCACATACTCTTGGGTTCATCCACATATTGTAATGTTGTTTATACACAAACATATGACATGCTATGATTCACTTGCAGCCTTGGGGAATTCATTATGTGCAGTATTGCGTTGCTATTCACAAGGATTATACCTGTGCTACCCAGTGGCATTGTGTGACTGTCAGCATTTATGTCATTAACTGTTCTGCATAAACCGCATCCACCTCATTTATGATGTGTCCATATATGGTGTCAGAGCCCTCACACACACAGTTCCACTGATAAACATATAGGAATATGATGTACAACTGATATAATGAACTGAAACAGGTAGAGATGTACAACTGTGCATGTGATTCATACCTAAGGTTTTATTTGGAGGTGATGTGCAGCCTGAAGTCGAAGTGTAGCATTGGTACAGCTATAGTGTGACTGCACTACATCACGGATGTACCACTACATCACAACAGTATTACCACTTGATAGTTTGCATGAAAATACATGGTTGTATGTAAGGACTTCATGGCAATATAACATTTTCACTAGCAATGTCAGGGGGACAGTGGTCTTGTGGCACATGTGCTGAGTGTTGATATGTACTTATAGAGGGTGCTCCATGTATTGTTTGGTATGTGTATAATATCACAAAGACAGCTTCCTTGATCACTGACACAACTTTGCACTGCTGTACTTTCTGTGCACATGGGCATAGTTGTTGCATTGCCATCAGTCTCCCATATTGCTGTACCATTCATTATAATGGACCACTTCTTAATTCACACATCAATTGCAGATGCTTCAGATGATACCCATTCCATACCTCTCACCTGTACAGATTTTCACAGAATGTCCAGATTTTTGCCTCCTAATTTTGGTCTGTTTTTCATAAAATTGTGTTTTTCTGGCAAATTAATGTCAAATCATTAAAGATTGAAGTTAGAAAATAATGACACACATTTGAGTTTCATACTTCATACCCTTTAGAAAATTCATGCTAAACCTGTTATTCTATCAACTTTCTAAGTTTGTAAGAGCAACATTTAAAAATTGTCCTTATTTTTGAACCTTTATCCCACTTTTATTTATGGCTTTGTCCAGATTTCTTGCTTTAAGTGGTTGAGAGGTATGTCCATTGCTATTACACATGTCAGATGCATGTAATACCAAGCTGTGTGTAGGGAATCCACTCATAGTAGTGTGGTATTTGTATGTGTTACTTATGTCAGCCAGGGATGCTTTAGTCAAGTGCATCACATTTGCCACAGTGAGCTCCCACACATCTGGTAGGCCATACAGAACTATTCCATAACATGCATAACCATTATGATTTGGCAGTGCAAGGTGTTCTGCTAGATGCTTCTGTGTTGCACCCAGTAAATACACAGCTCAGTCATAATACTGATGGCATGGGTTTGATTCTTGCAGGTGGGGATTGCGGCTCACATGTCATGCAGTCCTCTCAAATGGTTAGGATTGGCCATGATATCAACTACACTTTTAACACTGGCCCTTCTTAACCCCTCCAAAATGTGGTCATTTTTGGGGAAGGAGTGGTGAATTCCCCTTATAGAATAATGACAATCATTGCAGTTGTACACATCTGTTACTGCAGAACATGTATAAGCTACACTGACATATGCTGTCAATGCCACAGATAGTAATCTATTAAAAGTGTCCATGACTGGGCCTGTTTCTGTCTACATTTGTCCAGGAGTCTGTTGCTATGTGTCCCTGATTGGTTGAGAGCTATGGTGAAAGGTCAGTCATATTCAAGCAAGTCATTTTGCAGATTTCTAGAGTATGCACATAAGCGCCTATTGTATATTTTGTCTTTGCAAAATGCCCCTCTCCAATGTGTATGTCAGTAATATTTATATCACATTCACCTCCATTGACATGTAACCTTGTGGACCATCACATATATACTATCATGTGTGATGATATAATGTACACGCACAGGAGGTGCAAACAGCAGTACTATGCTATATACATTAGTGCTTAATGTTATGCTATTGACATGTCTTTAAAATGTACATACATTGACATGTCTTATCTTGGGGACATTTCCATATTTACCATACCGTCTTCCTCTTTATTCATTCCTGCATTGATGTCTGTGCCCATTTTCATCAGCACACTTTCCCTGACTAGCGTACATTTCCTTGTATTTGTCCTTACCTCCCCCATTGTTTCATTCTGTAAATAAATGTAGTTGTGTATATTGTGCTCTGCCCACTTTATTTACCGTGTAATTACTGCTGCTGTTGCAGTATTTTCAACCCTGGTAGTCATTGTGGCTGTCTTCACAATCTTGATGAGCAGATTAGCTTGTAGAAACACTTGAATGCTTCATGTTTATGTGGTCATGCTGCTCTGCATGGTTTCATAGCAGCAGCGCTGTTGTTGGCTACAAAACTATGCTTGAATTGGTGTAAGCATGAGGAGCAGCATGAATATGCAATTAGCACTGCTGCTCATTGCGCTAACAAAGAGACTCCATGTAGGCTTTGCACGAAGCCTACACAGAGTTTATTAAATCCCCAGGGCAGTCTTAAAAAGGTTTCAGAAAGAAATGATACTCTACAAACTGGAGATTTGCATGATTTGTTCTACTTATTACTATTATTCTGTATTGTTAAATCTGTAAACCAAAAATTAAAGGGAAAAAAAAACACGTGAATTACCTGCTCTGTGTTTTAGCAGAAATTTAGCCAGGTTTATGAGTTGCACCTGATTCCTAGAGTGACTCTGAGACATGTCTAGTATGCAAAGCCATGGAACAAATTATCATAGAAATGATTAACAAGACACTGGCAGCCTTCAAACACTAGACCCATCCCAAATTGACTTTGTTAAGGGAAGGTCATGCCTATTCAACCATGTCGATGTCTTTGAGTAGGTCACTAAGGCAATGGAAAAGGGTAAAACAGTATATACTGCATATCCCAACCTGGCCAAGACATTCAATATGATTCCCCACTGAGGCATTGTTGACAAGGTCTCTGAGCTAGGCATAAATTCCTACATAACTCATTGGCTTGCCAGCTGGCTCACAGACAGGACCCAAGAAGTCAGGATTAGTGGAACCACCTACACCAAGAGACAGGTCACCGGTGGACTACCCCAGGGCTCCATGCTGGTCCTACTTCTGTTTGGTATCTACTTCTTGGAAGTCAAGGCTAATGTTCAAGACCTCATGCTCACTAATTCGTGGATGACTGTAAATTGGGTGCTATTATAGATTCCTCCAAGACACCAATAACTTGCTACACAGACAAATGACTGGTGTCAAAGCTATGGCCTAAAATTCAATGCCAAAAATGCATTATAATGCCTTTTGGAAAACTGTCCAGTCAAATTAATTACTCCATTGATAAAACACTTCTAAGAGTCAACCCTGTAGTTAGGGATCTGGGAACATATGTAGATAGTAATCTGGTCTTCGCATAATATGTAGCTAAGATGGTAAGAAAATCATTCTATTTATCCAAACCTATAGCAAAAGGGTATGACATCCAGGTCCAAGGAAGTTATAGTACCACTCTACTCGGCTCTTATTAGACCCATTATTGAATACAGTGACCCTTTGGCATGCACCTAACCAGACACTTGTAACTGTTGGAAGACCCACAATGGTTCCTCATGAGGAGAATTCAGGACATGAAGACCCTGTCTTACACATATTGCCTAAAGGCCCTGTCCCTGTATTCAGTCTCCTACATGCTGTTGAGAGTGGTCTTTGCCTGGCTTACAGAACTTCCTCAGACCCAGCTCCGATGGATCTGTTACACATTTGCAAAACAAACAGCACCAGAAACACTAGATCCAGGGATCTGAACTTCTCTTGTGACATAAATAGAATGAGCTGGACAGACAGATATGTCTCCCAAATGATTCTCATGCTATGGAATAGGCTTCCCATCCATGTGATATAGAGTTCTTCCCTGACCCTGTTCAAACAATGCCTCTACAAGTTGATGGGAAATTGTACATTTATCCATGGTCTGACCCTCATGTCTCTTATGGACAGAGGCTGTCAAACACCCCCCACACACAAAATCACTTAGTTACCACCCTACTAACATCCCCCTTCAGTATAGACCCCTTGACACTCACAGACTAAATGGGTGTGGGGTGTGCAGCTAGACTTGTAAGAGCCCAAGTGGTCATTAGCTGATCAAAATGTATGTGTTAAGGTAGAAATAGCCCGTGAGCGTACTCATAACAGTATGGAGTGGAATTCAGGGGGGGGGGCATATCCTAGAGGACTGGGGAATAAGCATTCATGTGCCAGTGTACAAGAAAAAAATGGATATTTACAGGCAGTACAGTGGTATCAAGCTATTTGTCAAACTTTGAAAGTGCTGGAAAGGATGAATGATAAATTAATTTGTAGAGTAATATGGGAGATGGGCAGTTCTAACTCAGATCAAGATTCAGTAAAACTGGCCCCTTTTTTGTAGTGAGACAGATCTTGGAGAAGAAGCTGGAGACAAGGATAGAGTTTAACTGGATACTCCTAGACATGAAGAAAGTATATGACTAGGTCCCAAGAATGCTTATTTGGAGAGTCCTGCAATGATTTTAAGTCCCAGAAACATGGATAGAATTAGTGCAGGCTATGTACACAGACCCAGTGACACAAGTGTGAGCAGTGTTCATACTCAGAGAGTGGTTTGCATCAGGGTGAGCTCTGAGCCCACTCATTGTTCACCACTGGTATTGGACTACATAAGCAAAGTCATCACAGGAGATAAATCAGGAAAATGTTGTATGTAGAGGATGTGGAACTATAAGCAGACACTGAACAGGAACTTAGGCAAATGATATGGGACCAGTATTCAGAAATAAAAGCACATGGGATGAAACCAAGTACAGACAAGATGGTTGTCATGGCAGTAAAAGGGGCAACTCAGAAAATGCTGAAAACTGAGATAGAAGGTGAAATGGTAGAAAAGGTTAACACCTTCAAGTATCTGTAAGATGTAGTTGAGAAAAGAAATCTGAATGAGGAGGTCAGAGCAAGAATCAGAGTTATAGCCAAATGGCAGAAAGTGTTAGGGGTAATGTGCAACAAAAGAATGCCAAATAACCTGAAAACTAAGTTGTACAAAGTAGTTACATGACCGGTGCTTGACTAAGCAACACAGTCCTCGGCAACAAAGGCAGAGCAGCTGAGGAAGCTTGAGGTGATTGAGATAAAATTCTTGAGATGGATGGATGCATACTGTTGGGAGAGATAAAGAAATGCGGACATCAGAGGTAAAGCCAGAGTAGCTGTAATATGAGAGAAGGTCAGGCAGAATGGATTGGAGTTGTTCAGTCACGTGCAGGAAAGTAAATATTTTAGTAAAGCAGATTTGGGAGAAACAGGAAGAAGGCAAGAGGAAATGAGGGTGTCTAGCCAAGAGTTGATTGGACCTAGAACAGCTGAACATGACTGATGAAGAATATAGGAAAGAGATGGTGACAGCTGATATAAAACTTAAACTCCATGTAAGAAAAATTGGAGAAGAAGGGGTTGATAATGACGATATTTGACTAAGGAAACAAAAACAATAACTAATATCTGTAGTTGTTTTATTTGTATGTATATAAACAAAAATTTAAGAATAATCAAGATTTCTGACAAAAAGCACTTACTGTATGTGAGAAAAAAGTACAGAAAAGTACTTGCCTGGCTTTTTTCAGAAATACTTTGCAGAATACTGCAAATGATTTGGTGGTCTGTACACACACACACACACACACACACACACACACACACACACACACACACACACACACACACACACACACCTTTTCTTCTTGTATTCTTGGGCCCTGCTCTGCAGACCAAAGAGATGGAACTGAGAGGGAGTTACTCTGTTATTTATTCACACTAAGATGCAGTCCTAGTTCTCCTCTCCACACACACACACACACACACACACACACACACACACACACACACACACACACACACACACACACACACACACACACACACACACACACACATCCAATATTTGACTACCCTCCACAGACACACCACTCAACCAGTGCTACCAAAATGCCAGCATTAGGTTTAGAAATAAAATAATTTCTTCCTGCTCGTCTTCTTGCTTCCTGCTTTCATCTCCCTCTCAGCAACTATCTGCTAATTCTGCAACTCATATTTTCTAGACATGTCATACCCCTTACTCATTTGCACACTACCAACTTCTAAGATGAACAACTCTGAAAATAAGTCCACAATCGTATAACAAAAAGAACACTTTCCCAGTCAAAATGAAGCAGTGGCTTCTTTCTTTTTAGAATGCACAGTGAAAGTATTGATATCATTGAACATGCACAGTCTGATTTTAACAGAACTTGACAACAGTGTTCTCCTGCATTAAACCCATTCAAATCATCACCCCCCCCCAGGTTGTTTGCAATTTGAGACAGTTTTAGAAATCTTGACTTCTGTTAGTAAAAAAATGAAGCTGTCCTAGTGGTCCAAAGATCCATTAAAAGATACATATTGTAGAAATAAACCTAACTTGGTTGAGTTTGGGAAAAAAACATTACCTCCAGCTTACCTGTTATTAGTACTGCAAAATTTGTTCAGATTTTCCAGACATGGAAAAATGGACACATTTATTCTTGTTAGCTTATGTACTCTTTGTCAAAACTATATTTGTAACACGTTTTATCGTTTCTGTGTACCTTGGAATTTTTTCCCCGGGCCTACACTGAAAATGGACATGCATCCAGTCGGGCTATACCGGTCAACAAATGTAAAATAAAATAAATAAAATAAAATTTAAAAGGGAGATCTCATTACATATCTACAGGAGAAATGAAGTCTCTGGCTTACACTAGGAAAGAACTGTTTTTAAGGCTTCTGGCCCTCTTAGGAATGTATTTAATGTGCAGAAGAATAATGTCTATTTGTTGTTTTGTATTTGTATATCAGAAGCTATGCCAGTGAAATACAAGGTTCTTGGTTAGGCTGGAAGGGTTAATGCCAGCTTTCTGTGAATGGCCAACAAGTAGAGTGTTATCCAGGATGTGTGAGTGATTTAGTAAAAAAGAGGGAGATAATAACAGAGCAAACTCTGAGGAGGGGGAGACTCTTGAAGAAGTCTGGTCTGTATGTAATCATGAATGTTTTCAGATTGGGGGTTAGCTTGGGCAAATGCATTAACCATACAGATGGAAGAATTATTTAGAAAATGTACATTATTTTAAAATCTAATTATAATGATAATTTGAATAATCTAGAAACTGTTGGTTTTATTTCCCTAATGAATAATGAAAGATATAGAAAATAATTCAGATTGATATCTTTATCAGCATCTATCTTTAAATTTTTTCCCCAATATGTTTAATCCAGTATTACTTCCCAAAATCCAATTATTATGATCAATTTTGTAATTAAACATTTTTTTTCTACTGGTAAAACATTAGACCCATTTAAGCAGTTAAACTGATATCTGAAATTATTTTGTTTTTATTATGTCATATTGCTCTGTATATCATTGTCAGTAAAGCCAGACGTATATGCTATAGGAAAAAATGAGAAAATATATGTTTTAATATTGGAAAGTTTGTAGATATAATTTATAAATGATTTTAAAATTATGTTGACATAGTTTGAGTTAGTTAATCTATTAACAGAACCATTAAAATATTTGTTTTTAGAACCTAGATCATCTTAGAATTTATAATGTCTAAAGAGAGGGGAAATGTTTTTTATTTGATAATTTGCCAAATAATTGTATTCCATTGTGCATCATGGTTATCTAACCAATATAGAATAGTTTTAATCATAGCAGCCTAAGCCGCCATGTGAAGAAAACCTTTTGCTCCATTATCCGATGTTAATGTGATTTGAAAATGCCATTCTTTATCTCACTGGATGCCAACAAAATTTCAGCATTAATTTTTTAAATTAGTTTATTGCTTTCTTAACCTGGATTAAAGCTGTAGATTGAATAATATATAATATTTAATAAAATATAATCATTTTAATGAGTACACACCAATCCTCAAAGGAAAAAAATATTCTATTCCAGTAAGTAGTTAGTTTTACAAGTTCTTCTAAAACCACCTTATAATTTTTTTAAAACAGACTCAATATTATCCAATAAGAATATTCTTTAATACTTTTATTAATCCTACATTGTAATTATTTATACACATCTCATTTCTTTTTTGATTAATTAATAAATATTCTTTTCCCTCATGATTAAAATTTCATTTTAGATATTTCATTAGTCAATACGATCTTTAAGGTTCTTTGTTGCTATCGTCTTCTATATCTTTTTTTGAATTTGGGAGAATTGGCAACAGATACCATTTACTTATTTTATTTATTTATTTATTTTATTTTACATTTGTTTATTGGGATAGTCCAACTGGACATATATCCATTTACACCGGAGGACGCCCAGGGAGAAAAGCTCCACAGTAATTAACATAAGCTTAAATATTAAACACATGATAAGGATACAGTCATATGTACAACATTTTGAGACAAATACAGTAACACATGAATTTTGATAAAAACATGCAGTTATATAATATTTGAAGCATCATCTGAAAAAGATTATTGAGACTGTAGCATATATACAATAAGTATAATGGGAGAGGAAACAGTCTATGGTGGTAGCTGCAGTGAAAGTTAAGTAATACATGAACATAGCCAGGTATTCATTAAGCAAGATTTGAGAGAGTTTTTAAACAGCGGAGTAGTAGAGGCAGATGTCAAAGCAGGAGGGAGATTATTCCAGGATCTAGCTATGTTATAAGAGAATAGTGCTTTCCCAGCAGTGTTGTTAGCTGTGGATATACACAGGAACGATTTGTTAGTAGCGTGAAGGGGATGATTTAATCTGTATAAAGTGAGTAGATGGCTTAGTGCTGGTGCTCTATCTGGATATCTCACAGTATTGTGGGCAATGACTAGTTGGTGGTAACTGAGTAGCTGGGGAAGGTCTAGCCATTATAGTTCTCTTAGTGCTTGACAGTGCTGGGTTCTGAAGGTGGAGTTGTTAGCAAACTTTGCAATTTATTATAACATGTGTCCAGTCTAGTTAGATCATATTTTCTGATGTGGGTAAGAATTGGTGCTGCATACATTAGAGTGGACAATAAGTGAGTTTGGGCTAGGGTGATCTGGGCCTGAGTTGAGAGAAAGTTTTTGTGTCTATATAATGTGCCCATTTTTTATAGACCTTTTTGATAGTTTGTGAAATATGGACATCAACGTGTAGATTTTTGTCAATTTCTATACCCAGGGGTTTGGTGTGGTCAGAGGAAGTGATAGTAGAACCATTTTTGGAAGTGATAGTAAAGGCTGGAGGGATAGGTATGGATTTGTTGGGGGTGGAAAGAAACAATTTAGTCTTGTTGGGATTTATGATAAGTTGGATCTGAGTAATCCAGTTTTCCACATAGCTAAAGGATTCCTGAGTGAGTTGTTGTAGGGTGGTGAGTGATGGCTGGAACGTTTTTGCATGGAAATATTTACCCAGGATTGCTCTTAAACCTTATAGGATTAGAAGAATATTCAACAGCAAGGAAGAGATCTGTTGGAGTTGTAAGAAATTGCTAAAACGATTGGTATCATATTTTTATAAGTGTGAGAAAAATGTAAAGTTCTGGGAAAATAGTACTTTTTAAAGCACTGTAGTCTGACAAATGTATTAGCTCAGATTCCCATATAATGACAAATGCTCCAATTACTAAATGTGCCACGAAACCCATTAGTGTGGACATTATTTAACATTGTAAGAAGCATAATTACTACAAAGTGGAATTCATTAATCTTCACACTATTGTTTGTCAAAAAGAAATAAACCCAGTTGTTATGAGAACTAAAGAGAAGTACCACATTTTAAATATCGGAAAAAATTTAAATGTTACTACAGAAATTTAAATAATTGTCAACTGAATAAGAATTGAAGAATGATTTGATCATATATAGTTCATTGTGTGATTGAATATATTTATCTCTTTTTATTTGTAATGGATATGTGTGTGCTGTAATTTCAAAATACTTTTTTGAAATGAAAAGTGTAAAGTCTCCAGAGAAAACAGTTATGGGTGCAGTGGTTTTGGGGGAGATTGTTTTGCCCATAGACATAGTGAAGGATTATGCATTAGAACTAGAATTAGAGTAGCTTGCTTAGACTTGTATGGTATGCAAATAGAGATGGTTAAACATGACAATAAAGGATGAAACTCATTAGCTGCTCATAGCCTTAACCATCTATACTGTATTTCCAGGAAGGTAATAAAATATTAAGACATTTGCCATTTTCATGGTTTTTTATAGCATATTCAACTACCCTAATCAGGAATGTTCTGTGCGATACTCTAAGGACAAGTGGAATTTCAAGTACCACCATTTTCACTGTCCATCATTTATACCACTCATTATAACCACTTAATCTGCTTCAGCAGTAATTCAACCAGAGCACTACAGTAAAAAGGACTGACTACACATTCATTGCATTAAGCCATGTTGCCATCCATTTGATATGCTACTGGTGTCCAGGAATTTCATTATCTTACCTCATGCAAGTGAGAATGACAGGCCTGGGATTGTCTGGCTTCAATTACCGTTACTGTTGCTATTTACCAGGTCCCTTGTATCACCTTATAGCCCAAGAAAAGGGCTGCCAGCCATTCAGAAGTACACCAAACACTTCTAACAGACCCACATGAGGTGGCAAATTATGCAACCTTGTGCCATATGTTCTTGTAGTATTGTAACTGATTTGACTGACAAAATATTTCTTCAGTAAAAATCATGTTGTTTACATTTCCACACCCTGTTGAAATCCAAGAAAGTAACCAATCTGTAATTCAACAAAAAGGATATCACATAAGTCCTGGTCAATAATAAAGAGCATCAAACAAACCAAAATGAATATAAGACCAGAAAACCCATAAAGGTAGGATTTCATAATAGAATTACAAAACAAATAAGCACTTTCACATAACAGGTTCATATGATAGGTAGCATTACACGAATTTCTGACCTGATGAACACTGTGGTTCAAACCACCTGCTTAACAGTCATTTTTGCCCCCCTCCATATATATATATATATATATATATATATATATATATATATATATATACACACACACACACATATATATATATATATATATATATAAAGATATATATGTATGTATGTATATAGTCACCAACCCACACACAAAAAGGCTGCTTATGGAGACTGATTCCCCCAAAGTATACATACCTCCCCATAAAATCTGTTCATGATTAGTGGGATAGTCAGCATCCTTCAACCCTCAGTTCTCATGGCTAGTCTTCCCCTCCACAAACAGGCAAATAAGTTGTTTTTACAGTGCTAATCCCTAGCGATATACTTATTTTAAACCACTTTCCCATCACTCTTTGGCTAGTCTAGTTACCTAGTCCATTTCTCAAACAGATATACACAACTCCCTAGTGGTCTAGTGATTAAACACACCTTTTGTAAAGTTTTATAAAGTTAAAATATAGGTCAGTGTACATTTTTGTAAGTTTGTGTTGCTCCTGTCATCATTTCCCTGGTAGTCTAGTGGTTAATGGCACAGTTCTCACCTACTTCACCTTCTTTATATCTCATTACCTCTCCTTTACTTTTTCTTATTCTGTATAGACAAAAAAAATTTTGATATGAACACCATCTGCTCAGCTGACTGCAACAACACTGTCTCATTTCCACAGAGCTCACAAACACTTGGCTTGTATGTGCTGCAATCCTAGCAAAGATCAGAATCAGAATCACATTTATTGGCTAGGTATGCAGCACACATGCAAGGAATTTGACTCCAGTTTCAGTGACTGTCCAAGTATGAACATGAATTACATAAATGACATACATACAACTATTAAGAACAAGACAAATGACATACATGCAACTATTAAGAACAAGACAAAAAAGTAAATATACATATACATACAAAATGCAAAGTGCAAGCCAGTGCAAGAAATACTGTTGAGTACTTTAAGTTGATTTTTTGCACTTTTATAAGGTATTTAAGAATATTACTTATATTTTTTTCAAATTATTTATTTTATTTTTCTGCCTTTTATTACTGTAAACTGTCCTGCTTTTCACGGATCTCTCTGCTGGTTTCTCTGCATTGTAGTAATTTGTAAGGAGTGTGTTTCTAGCTAGTTTGTTTGATTGTTCATAGGTTCATAGGTTGATACTAGGCTATCTGCCCTAGGGCATTTATAAGCCTAGCCAGAGTGTGTTTGGCTTTCGCCACACTTTTAGATTAGTTGACTGTGCCTCTGTATAGTAGGTCACAGAAGGTAGCCCTATTAAGGTTAGTTCACTGTACCTCTGTCTAGCAGGGACACAGAAGAGATTCCAGGGGTAAACTTAAATTGTCCTATTTGAATTCACTTTGGACTACCTGTAGTGCAGCTTTTACATTAGGACAGCCTGAAACTGCTTTTCTAGTGGGAGTAGAAGGTATTCTGGCCTGTCTCAGCTGGGAATCACACAGGAAGGCTTTATGTGAGACTGCTTGATTGGTTAGACAGCTATTTACTTTGCTTAGTTTAGTTTACTTTTAGAAATTTGATGTATTTGCACAGTTGGCTTGTATCTAATGCAATCTGAGAAAAGAATAAGTTGATTTTTTTGTGCTTTTCTAAGATATTTAAGAGTTCTGCTGCTATATATTTGAATTATTTATTGTATGTTTCTGCCCCTTATCACTGCAAAGGGCCCTGCTTTTCACTGACCTTACTGCTGATTTCCCTGCATTGTAGTCATTTTAAAAGTATGTATTTCTAGCTAATTTGAATGTCCGGTTTGAATTCACTTTGGACTAACCGTGGTATGGTTTTACATTATTAAGAAGGCCTGGCACTGTTTTTCTAGTGGGGGTCGAAGGTGGCCTGATCTGTCTGATTTGGGGATCACACAGGAAGGCCTTAACTATTTTTAATGCCTGTATAAACTTGATCGTATTTGTGCAGAGCTGAACATTGTGCCGTGACAGTAGTATCCAGTACAGTTGCAGGTACCCAGAAGGCAACGTTTTCCTGTTGAACTAGCTCTGAAACTCTATCCAGTAACTAGGTGATTGTAAAGAAAATACTTTGTGTGTTGAGAAGCATAGAGCCAACTGTTTGCAGACTGAAGAGCACTGCCTCTTAAATTTAGTATTATATTACTTGGTCTAGTCCCTAGTCCCAAAGGTGCTCTTAGTTGCCCTGTTTTAACCCCTCATGCACCACACCCTTGTAGCCCACCTAATAAAGGACCTGGCATATTCACTTTCCCAGTTTCTCTGTAGACATGGTAGCCATTAGTAATTGGCTCATATTCATTGACAACCATTTAATCCTTAACAGATACAGTATGCAACAGATGTATATATACAATGTCAGTGAAGGCAAAGGTGTCGCACACAAGCACACAGAATAAAAATCAGCTTGTCAGAAACACACACAGTACATCCACCACAGATAGTGCACACCTTACACATAGGACAACTTATGCTGAGGCACTTAAATGCAATCTTCCCAAACCCCAAAGAGCTCCCAGACACTCCATCTGCTAATATTCTCAGTAACACAGAAAAAGACACTCAGCAAAAGCAATGCTTACTACACATACAGTCACACCCTGTGGAGTCTCACTAAAAAGAACATAAGGCAAGCCAACACACTACCCAGGATTCCAGTCATAGGGGATTCCATTGTGTGGCATACTGATGTCCAATTAACCAGGCTAGACAAAGAGAAAAAAATGGTCAATTGCTTATCAGGAGCTAGGATCTGCCAGGTTAAGCACACACTGAAGCCGCTGTACCACAGGAACTAGTATGACTTAGTCATAGTCCATTAGGTGTAGATGACTTGAGACAAACCTCCCTAGACAATATGAAGAGAGTCTTTAGGGTGCTCTCAGACTGTGTCACAGGCTGATATAAGACTAGCATTAAGCAGCATTCTACCTTCCCCAAGGATGATGCCAATATATGAACAAAAATGATTGCCTTTAATAACTGGCTTAGCTTCTGGTGTCATTCTAAACTTTCCTAAAGGGATACAATATTTGTCAGCTTGGGCGGGTATGGCTAAAAAACTATGTTGCTTTGTCAAGGATGGTCTGCACCTATCCTCTGTAGGCTTTTGAATATTATCTAAAACATTTTCCTCTGCCATAGATCCATTTTTTAAGCAATGCCAAATGGACAAACCTTTCAACATAGCAAAATCTACTCATGGGAATCTAAAGGTGGTACTGCTCAATGTCAGGATATAAAACAAGAAACTTCACTCTCTCCAAGCTCTCCTCACCGTGGAGAATGCAGTCATCTCTGCAGTTACTGAGACATGGTTTAAAGTAGCAGACAGCACCCAGGCAGTGCAATGGTTCAGTGCCTTCCACATGTTTAGACCAGCAACTGCACAGAGACTAAAGGTGGAGGAGTTGATGTGTATCAATAAAAAGCATACCTCTGTGTTGGTTAAACAGGATGGTGTGCTAGAGTTTCTGTACATACAGATTACCAGAGACTAAGTCCCACACTAAGCTACAGGTCATCATCTATGTCCCAGGAAACCCATTGCTCATACTTAAACCTATAGGAGACACTCACCATTCAACCAAATACCATACTTATGGGGGACTTTAATTATCCCTCTATAGCAGTGGTGCACAACATCTGGCCCAGGGGCCAAATCCAGCCAGCCATGCAACATCATCCGGCACCCAGAGGGTAACCAAAAATTAAAAAAAGTGAAAAAATGCTATGCCTTACTCCAGTCATGCAAACTTTCCAGCACATGCTTACTTACCTAATTGACTGCAGTTGCGTACACCTGTAATTTTAGCCGCAGAAGTAACTATTCTTTCTTGTTTATAGCTTGTAGTCTGTAAACAGTAGTAATTTTCTGCAAGACTTTGTACTAAGTCATGGCTGCAAGTCAGAATAAAGTTAGATGCAAAGTTAATGCAGAAAGCAGGCAATTTCATGACTGCTGTCTTAAGTAAAAATGCCAGTCACCTATACCTATTGTTAACTCGTAATGACTTACTATGTTTTGAAGTGGCCCACAGATGCATCAACAATTTCTGTAGTAGCCCTCCCCACAAAAAGATTGTGCGCCACTGCTCTATAGACTGGGAATTCTACATGACCCCAAATTTACAGGCACAGAAATTCATGGACTTTGTAAAACACAAACACCCTAGATCACCAAAGGTACAAATATATTGGACCTGATACTCAGAAATATGGGAGAATGGTACACCCTACCCAGTGTCCTAGCTAGTAAGGTCAGATCACAAATTGGTCTGCTCTGATATAAAAATCAGTTCTGTAACCCCAGTATACTCTGTAACAGTTAGTAGCTATTCCAAGGCAAACTACCTTTTATTAAGCGATGACCTCTCAAAATTTCAATCCCCTACAAACCCAGATAACACAGCAGCCTGTGTGGAATAGTCCATAGAAACTGTACAACCATGTCAATGGCACCATATAGGCTGCAGTACCTACTAGAAGTAAGCCCCAAAAATACTCTTAAAAACAAACCATCTTGGTGAAATCTGAAATTAAACAGGTGGTACAACAACAGAAAAATTATAATAAAATCAGAAATAGTAACATCCAAAACAATAAAAGCTCTGTCATCAAACTAAATAGACAGCAAAGAGGGCTGATTAAGTCCAAGAAAGAAAATCTAAGATAAAGAGAGCTTCCCTGGCCAAGGACAAACATAAGGCCTTTAGTTTTGTCAGAAACCTCAAAGTCAGCACACAACAGTGTGAAAAGGTGGTTGTAAATGGAGCAACTTTCATAGAGATGGGAGATATAGCAGATCTACTGGCCAACAAATTCTGCTCCAACTTTATCCCCAAACTCACCCCCAGCCATCTGCCAAGAAATGCCATCTAACATAACCCCTCCAACTATCAGTAGGGAGGAGGTCCTAGCTGCTCTCTCTAAGGCCAAGAACACCACTTTGATGTCCCAGTATGCTTCCTAAATGGCATCAAATATGACCTATAAAGGCCTACAAGATCTGAGGACCTAAACATTGCTTATGACATAAACAGCACATGTTGGAGGGACAGTTATGTATCTCGGAGAATTCCTGTTCTCTGGAATACACTTCCCATCTATGTGAAGCAGATCCCCTGTGTAACTATATTCACGTGTAACCTGGACAAGTGGATGGAAAACTTAAACTTTACTCCAGGTCTGGCACCTATGTTTCTCATGGACAGAGACAACTATTAGATCATGCTCTAACTAACATAAACTCTTTAGAATAACCTTTTAGGCACGCTAACTCATAGGAAACATTTGGGTTGCAATTCTAGCCTTATAAAGGCCCTATTGGTCATTATCCTAGTATACATCTCTGACCCTATGAACTTATGTGCAGTGCATTATGTTATGGTTCTCAGTTGTGGCACCATTTCACACAAATTTGATCTATATAAACGGCCTATTAACTATAGCAATTTGGATGTTTTCAAAAGAACCCTATCCAGTCAATAAAGTCCTGGCTATGGGTGTCAGAACTATACCTTCCATGTGATGGCCAACTGCTTCATCAATATCACTTGGCTGAAGTGTGCTTTCAGTGAAATCACTGTTTATTTTATCCTAAGGTGAATCAACTTTAGAATTAATTCCATGACATTCAGGGTGCAGAGGGTGACTCCCTCTGTGGTGGTGGGGAGTTGCACCAACAGGGAAAAGGGAAAAATGTTTTTCAAGAACTGTTGTTAGGTATAGTGTTTTTCAATTTACATGACTTTTCATTAAATCATTTTTGCTCATTTGCCATGGTTCTTTGCATGCTAGCTGCACAGCCTTGGGCTTTGTCCCTACCAGCTCCTGTAGACTTAGTAATATCTCCTTGCCAATCATACCTCATTCATCCAGTTTATCTCCCCCTTTCTCACAGTGCTCTTGAAAGATGTTAGAACACCCATGTCTTCTTCATGAATTCTGAATAACAGAATTTGCTAAGTACCTTTATTTGGCCTCTGGCTAAATATATTTCTTCCTCAACCACATAGAGGGGATTATTTCAGGATAAAACTTATTTTTGAATACTCTACTCAAAGAAAAAAATCATTGTCTTTTCATCTTCCTCACATGGTTCCCTTCTGCTTTCATTTGTAAATTGGTTGTCTCCATCCCAGCCCTAGATTATTTTTCACATTCCATCTTGTCCTTACCATACATGTAATACATGGAGTTCACTAACTGTTGTTGTCTTTTGGCTTTTCCCGGTTAGGGGTCGCCACAGCGGAACTCCGGTCTGCTAATTATTGGCAGTAGATTTTCATGAACGCCGAGGTGCCAGCTTGACATTCAACCTTCAACGAAGGCACGCGCATTTACACATGTCTTTCAAATGCCCACCCAACCATGGGGAGGACATGCAGACTCCACACAAATCAAGAAAAAAGCAACCTTGTTATGCGCCTCTCTGATATTTATGAGGTTTGTCTTGCACTGGAGAGTACATAATACGCAACATGGGACAGCACTAGATAACAGCTTTAAAAGCTTTAAACACTTTGTGCTGCCACACAACAAGGATGCCTGAAGTGTTTAATGGCTGTTAAAGATGTTAATTTGTCAGACATACACTTAGCTTTTGGCCCCTGTCTCTGTGGTAGTGCTACGTGTTTTATGGCTTTCAAAACTATAAAGCACTTTTTACTCCCATACTATTCTTTCTCTATAACTCATATTAAATCAGAGCAGCCAAAGCTATACGCATTACAAAGAATTATGATCAGGCTTCTGCTATCATAATGACTTATGTGTTCTCGACTATTAAGAATGAACTGTTGAGCTTCACTTCACTCCAGTTTCAAGATGGCTTTCTTGACTTAACGTGTCAAGAACAAATAATACACTGGTAATGATTAGAAAATTGATTATAGTCCTCTATCTCTTGTTCAGCACAGTTGTTAGCTTTTTCTAGAGAGCTGCCTTCATTTCTCCAGTGAATCATAATGGCTTCCTCCCCTTCCCGATCTTGTGTCCCCTGATCTTGCCCTGCCCACTGCAGCTGATGCAATACTTAACCTCAAATATCCTGCTCTCAGAAACACATCATGTCTTTAGGCCCCAACACAGTACCACTACTGCTCTACTACATTTTACCAATATAATAAACAGACATAGAAATGACAGTCTGCTTGTGTCTGCCATGTTCTTAGACGTATCAAAGGCATGTCAACCATCAGCTGCTGGTTTGACTCTTCTGAATAGGGCATTCACAATACTCCTTGTTGTGGTTCCTTAGTTACCTATCTGGAAGTTAACAAGCCATTAAATGGCAATGAACCTACTCATCCTTTCATTCAGTTACTACAGGTGTGCCTCTGGGCTGTATCCTGGGTCCTCTACTATTTAATATATTTATTAATGACCTCCACACCTCCACTCACCTTGCTAGTTTAGTTCAGTATGCAGATGACTCATCATTAATATGTGTGTCCTCCACAATAAATAAGCTCCAAGACATTACCCATAAATATTTCTCCTCTATAGAAACCTGGCTCAAAGAATCAAACCTCCTACTCAACTCCAAGAAGACTAAGTTAATGCTTTTCACCTCAAAAAGTTGCCAAAATCTAAAGCAATCTTTTACCATAAAGTCAACAAATAAGGCTGCCACTGAAATTGTAACTCGCAGTAAACTTCTAGATGTTATAGTAGATGATTATCTCAAATATGATCACCATATACTGCAACCCATTAAATATACACTCCAGAAAGTAGGGTCCCTTTATAGGATCAATGGATTCCTTAGAGATACTGCAAGAAAAACTCTAGCCACCAACTTCTTACTGCCGACTCTTTTATATGCCGCTCCTATCCTAACAAACATAAACAATATTCAATGAAAGAAACTTGTCTCCTGCTACAATAAAATAGCTAAAGTTGCCACCAGTCTCCCTCATAGGATCCACCATTGTCTTAGCTTAAAGCAATTAAACTGGCTCGAACTGTACAACTGTCTAACATATTCACAAATGACTACAGCACACAAACGCATTCATCATCCAGAAAAATGTCCTGCACTACTAAACATATTACTACCCTACTGTCCAGCAAGGGACCTCTGTTCTAGTAACAAATTCTTATTACTTACAAATATGAAATAATGTTGCAGAAGACTCACTCTACTCCCATTGTGCTGCTAAACTCTGGAATAGTCATCATCATCATCATTGTCATCAGCCCCCTTTTCCCATTTTGTCTACATGGGATCAGGGTATTGTGTTAACTGTCGCCAACTCTCTCGATTCAGTGCCACACTCCTGCCTTTTTCAACACTCATGCCTGATTGTCGCAGATCTTCTTTCACACAATCCAGTCACCTCTTTGCTGGATATCCTCACTTCCTCTTACCTTCTTCCTGTCTGTCCCAAATCTCCCTCACCAGATTGTCTTCTGCTTTTCTGCACATGTGTCTAAACCACTATAATTTGTTCTCTTTGATCTTTTTTGCAATTGGAGCTACTTTACCTTCTGCTCTTATGTCCTCCTTTCTTCGTCTATCCCACAGTGTGTATCCTACCTCCCTTCTCAGGCACTTAATTTCCATCACCTCTAGCTTCTTCAACTGTTCTGCCTTTACTGCCCAGGTTTCTGTACCATACAGTAGTACAGGTCGCACCACTGTCTTGTACACCTTACTTTTCAGCTTCTTTGGCATTCTTCTATCATAGACTACACTTGACACTCTATGCCAGTTGGCTGCAACCTCTCTGATTCTAGCTTTGACCTCTTCATTCAGACTTCCCTTCTCCTCAACCACCCCTTCCAGATACTTGAAGCTGTTTATCTGTTCCACTATCTTCCCTTCAATCACTATCCTCAGCATCTTCTGATTCCCCAAATTTGCTGCCATTACCACTGTTTATCTGTGCTTAGTTTCATCCCATGTGCTTTCAGTTTTGCATTCCATTCTCATATCCTTTGCTGAAGTTCTAGCTCAGACTCAGCCTGTAATGCCACATTGTCTGCATGAAGCAACTTTGTTGGTCTGTCCTCTCTGACCTGTCTGCTAATGTAGTCCATCACCAGTATGAACAGGAGTGGGCTCAGAACTGAACCCTGGTGTACACCCACTCCCACTGGAAACATCTCTGTGAGGCCGAACACTGTTCGTACTTGAGTGAATGGGTCTTTATACATAGCCTGCACTAATTCTATCAATGTTTCTGGGATGTCAAACCACCACAGTACTGCCCAGATCAGCTTTCTTGGGACCTTGTCATATGATTTCTCCAAGTCTAGGAATGCCTGGTTGGACTCTCTCCAGCTCTAACTTCTTCTCAAATATCTGTCTCACTGCAAACATTGGGTCTATTGTGCTGCATCCTTATCTGAATCCAAACTGCTCATTTCCCATCTTACTTTCTACTATTCTGCATATTTGTTTATCAATCACCCTCTCCAGAACTTTCATGCAATGTGATATGAGTTTGATGCCTCTGTACTGCACACAGTTGTGGATGTCCCCTTTGTTCTTGTACACTGGCACAAGTATGCTTATTATCCAGTCATCTGGGAATACACATTTGTACCCTCAGGAACCATTTCTCCCCTGTCTTACCCAGCATCTTTATAATACCTGCTGTGACCTCACATGAGCCTGCTGCTTTCCCTGACTTCATTTTCCTTAGTGCTGTTCTTACTTCTTCTAGAGTGGGATCCTTTTATTCTCTCATCATAGGCTGTTTCTGGGGCAGTACAGCTTCTGTGGAGTTTTCTTCATACAGAAGCTGCTGGAAATACTCCATACATCTGCATTTGATGTCCTGTGGACTGGTGAGCAGGTTGTTGTTGGCATCCCTTATGAAAGGTGTCTATCTTTTTTATCTGTCTGTCTTTGCCTTGCAACCTGATATAGTTTCTTTGTGCCACTTACTGAGTCACTTTCCAGACGTTGGTAGAGTGCCTCTGATGCCCTTTTCTTTGCTATTGCAACTCCTTTCTTAGCTTCTTTGTTAGCCAACCAGTAGTCCGTCCTAGCCTGGGCAGTCTTTTCTATCTTCCACTTCTTCCTGCACTCCTTCTTTCTTTTGATGACTTCCTGGACTTCTACATTCCACCACCAGCTTTCCTTATTTACCTTATTTCCATACCTGGCTCAGCCACATATCTTTTTTGTAGTTCTAACACATGCTGTTATAGGTGCTGCCATTCTTGTTCAACTCCACCTATTGCCTCCTCTTCTTTAGGTGCTAGAGCAATGAGTAATTCCTTGAACTGTTGAACTTTCTCTCCAATCAACTGTCATCTCATTGATGATAGCCCCAATTAATTAAATTAGAGCTTAATCTCCCAGAGGTCATCCAATAATGATTGTCATTGATATGAAGTCTTGACATAGGTTCATAGGTTCATACTAGGCTATCTGCCCTAGGGCATTTATAAGCCTAGCCAGGTGGTGTGTGTGTTCCCCACACCCCCTTTAGGATGAGAATACTATACCCATTAGTTTGCTGTGCCTCAGCAGAGACACACACAGAGATGATTCCAACCAACGATCTCATCTCCCATCCACTTTCAAGAAGATTTCTCTCAGTGAGGAGGTCAGCTCTGGGCTCTGCCTGACTGGGGACTGTCTGTCTGTGTAGTCTGTGGGTGGGGTGATGAATCTGTCCCTCCAGCATGTCCTATTTATATCCATGTTGGTTTTTTGTCTTAAGTCTTGCCTCTCGGGGCTCTGGTGGATTTTTTTTTTGGAGGTGGCATATTTCCATTAATTCGGGCTGGACATGTATGTCAGTCCAGATCACCTCTGAGAGCAGCAGACGTGCGAGCTGATAGAGAATAGAGTTCTCAGTTTCAGCAGCTGTGATGAATGTTTGAGCCCTTTTATCTTTTTTTTTTTTTTTTGGGGTTTGGGTCTTTCCTGCAGGTGTCGCTGCTGCAGGTACCGGGTAAGGTACATTCGAATGAGGTACTAATCATCATAGAGGTAAGTGAAGAGTACATCATGGTAATGACCTCTGATGTGAATCCCTTGATGATCTCATGATCAGGTGGGGTGTCTTCCAGAAGGTCTTTGGCATGTGGAAAGCAAAGAGAGGTTACAAAAAGGTTACTGTCAACTTGGGTCCCCAGGTCCTTCTTCTGTCTTTCTCTTTTTAATGGAATACCATTTTGGGGTACTAGTTTTTTACTCTTTTTTCCATGACTATATTTTTATACATTTTTTAATTTTAGCTTAGGCCATGGGCCTGGCACCCATTTCTATATCCATTTTCTGGAGTCCTCTCTGGAGGAGTGTGTGTGTCAATTATGGTCAATTATCTGCAGTTTTTTGGTCAATGTCAAAATTTTGTCAGCAGCCACCATCCCTGTTTAAAAAATGTCAAAAATGAAATGCCAGCCAGGCAAGAGGGGAGGAAGGAGCCCTGCCCGACACCGACCGGTCTGACAGTCTGACAGTCAACCATGTAAGTTCTGTCCTTGAGTCTGTGCAGCCATCTGAGCACCCCAGCTTGGTGTGGGTCAGTTTGTGATTTACATCTGCTTTTCTATGATGTGTGAGCTATGCATGTGGGTGTGGAGTGGCTTGTGAGGGTGTGGTAGGCTGTGTGTGTCCTGCTGTGACCATCAACCTTGTTAAAAGTGACTGTTTTGAAAAAGTCGGCCAGGTTCCAAGGGTGGGATCTGCCCTTGACAAAAAGTGACAGTCTCCAGGATGCAGTGTTCCAGAATTGGGTTATTATTCTTTATTTATTTATTCCATTATGCTCCCTTAGCTTGCTTCTTTGAGGGGGCTCCAGGTCCGTAGGGGGCGGTAATTGGGTTGGGATCACAGAGTGGGCCGCCAGTTGCCGTGACGCTCGTGTTGGGCAGTTCCATTGTAGTAAGGTGAAGCTTAAGTGTGTGGCCTTAGTTCCTGTATTGATAGTTGTAGCACACAGCAGGGGACAGCACACAGGGGACACATCATGTGTCCCATTTTAGATTTGTTTTTGCATTAGAGCTCTTGAGCCTTTGGAGGAGAGATGTTCTCTGGGATTTTTGATGATTGGATGGATATTTTGAGGAGGGGAGGTGATGTCCTAAGGAACTGTCCTTTCATAATGCTCTTATATACATGAGCAGGATGCATACTAGTCCTATGTAATAGGATGTTTTTCCTGCATGCTTTCCTGAAAAGGGATGTATCAATACAGCTGCCCTGAACGGTCAACGAGATGTCAAGAAAATCAATGCTCTCATAAGAATGATGGACCGTAAATCTAAAACAAGTTGTACTATTCTCCAAAAAGGAGGTAAAACCATACAATAATCCAAGGGATCCATCCCATAAAATATATCATCAACAAAACATTTGTAAAAAATCAAATGTTGCCTATAAATATGATCTGAATAAATCACCTCAGCTTCCCAATTAGCTGAAACTAAATTAGCATAACTACTGGTGCAGGGTGCGCCCATGGCTACACCCTACTTCTGCCAATAAAATTCATCATCAAACAAAATTATTGTACTGTAAAAACATTTCCAGTAAGGCACAAATCAAACTTATATGCTGACTTGAATATTCACGATTCTTATGCAAAAAAGTTCTAATATAATCCAAACCAAAGTGAGGGGCATTCTTTCAAATTTATGGTTTTAGAAATCCTTGGGTCTAATATCAAAGATGGGGGCATCATTAATAAGACTGAGGTTTTGTAAATTAAATGTATAGTATGTACACAAGCACATACATTTCCAGGGTTGAATGCTAATGTTCCTTTAAAACCTGCTCTACAAGCTCGGTCATTACCTCATTGAGCTTTTGATTTGTGATTGGCTGCTATTGGTTTAAATATGTTGTCTTTCATTTGAAGTTATGGATCTGATGAAGCACTGCATTGTATGAAAGCATTTATACATTTTTATTCTTTTGTATTAATTAAATTTATAATTTTAGCCATGGTGGCTGGTCTGTTTTTTTATCTCTTGGCTAGTTTTTGTTGTAGCAGACCATCCTTTAGTCATTTTATTTATTGTAAATGTAAATAATATAAATGTAAATAGAATTTTAAGTATTATGTGTTTGACTGGAACTTAGTATAATGTAATGTAAGCAAATTGAGCTTTTCTCCCTTGGCCTCAGCTGAAAATGGGTATTACTCAGTCAGACTTTCCTAGTAAACAAGGGCAAATAAATAAATAAAAATAAATATTTCTCCTGTCAGGGCATCTAACAATGGTCTATCCCCCAAGAGAGAGCCTTCACAGGAATGAAACTCGTTATACAACACTCTAAAATGACCCAATGTTTCATTGCAGCTTTTTTTGCCTGTATTCTCAAGTTGACATTGCATGATCATGTAGTATTCTTAGAATCATTGCATATTGTTAAGACCTGACTGAGTAAATCTGACCAAATTCTTGGCATTCTGACTACCTGATCTACGTGTTCTTCCAACAGGGTTTTGTGTTTGACACAGGATGGATTCCAGTCTGGTCAGGTAAGCTTAATTCCTAAAAATGCACACCCCATGCTGTCTCTTAATCCAACAATCAGCTATTTCTCCTCCCTTGAGAATACAGCATTAAAATCCTCCAGCTACCTTGTCTTTATGCTCATTACTATTTTTTTAATATTTTATTGAAATTGTATATAAAGGAACAATATGTTAATATAATAAAATAACTATTTACACAAGTGTCTACAACAATTATTACTATATGCACTGCTAACATTCAGTAAACAGCCACAAACTGATCAAATAACATAGATTAGTATTGCTCTAGTAATGAGTTCATAATTTATCTACATTACATGGGGAAATTGTGGTATGGCGCAAAGCTAAATGGTGAAAGTCTGTGTCCCCTCTTCCTAAGAACTTTGAAACAGTCATAGAAAAATGGCATTAAGTGGAGCAATTCAAAAAGGATCAACAGCAGTCAGTAATAGACAATGTGAAAATTAAAAAAAAAAAGAAAGAAAGAGGTGTGGAATGAATAAAGAAAAATAAGGATAGTCAGAACAAGCAGCCAGGACATAGTTTGTGCACAGTGAGATGAACTGAAAGAGTCAGAAAGGATGCCTGAGATACAAGACAGCTGGACAAGGTATACACAGACTTGATAATGATAAGTGAATTGCAGATGGACTATAAATAATAACTTATGAAAGGTTGGAGGAAGAGGATACTACACTCATACCTCTCAACTTCGTAGTGCAAGAAACCTGGACAAAGCCTGATAAAATGGGGGCAAAAGACCAAAAACAGGGACATATTTTAAATATTGCTCTTATAAACTTAGAAAGTTGCTAGAGTAACAGGGTGTGTTTTAACATGCATTTTTCTGAAGGATTTGAAGTCTAAAACTCAAATATATGTAATTAGTTATTGACTCAGTCCTCAAATCATCGCACTGATGTGCCAGAAAACCACAAATTTTAGGAGGAACAGACCAAAAATATGAGCCAAAAATCTGGAAGTTCTGTGAAAATCTGTGCAGCTGAGTGGTATGTCAGACACTCCACAGTGGCTATATTGCAACTCTTCAAAAAGAAAAACTTTACAAGATTATTTTTAAAATACCTACATTAATATCACAATTTACATTTTACATTGTAATATTAGTACACATTCAAACCATTATATATATATATATATATATATATATATATATATATATATATACATACATACACACACACACACACACACACACACACACACACACACACACACACACATTATTCAAATTGTCATTGCATAGATTACTCAAGTCCATTCATTTCTATGCAGTGTTTTCCTTCCGTTTTCTAAAGATCCCACCTCTAATTCTTTTATCTCCTTTATAATATCCAATAATTCTGTTACAGATGGTGTAGTCTTTGATTTTTCATTTTCTAGTAACTACTTTTTGTGGCAGCCAATATTCATTAAATGCAGTGGGGTCTTATTGTGTCTTGGCAATTCAGTTTCTATGTCCCAGCTCAAAAAACCACATCTTTAGTTACAATAATTTGCTCCACCAACATTTCTATCAAAATTCCATGTAAGGACTTTATAAATTCTACCAAATCATTGCAATCCTAAAACATGTTCCCAACTACCAGTCTTTCCCATCATGCCCCCAGTAATTGCTGTCTAGCCATGGAAAAAATCTCTGAAGTCTACCTGGAGTGTAACAAATTCTTTGTTACAAAAACCATAAATCTTCTAGATTTTGTTGCATACTTGGGAGCCATACAAACATCCTCTTGTTGTTTCTTTGTATATTGTCTTATAATTCTCATTTCCCAGTCTTTTCTAGCATCTTCTGATTGATTATTATAGTTATCATGCAGTGTTTCTTACACCTTACTTATTAACCCTTAGCTGCAGCTTCCATTCTAGACTCAGCTATAAACTCAGCAAGCACGGTTTTCTCATTTAACACTCCCCTATCCCATTCTGTTTGCATGCTGTCTATTATTAATACATGGGAAGGCAGTTTTTGAGAGTAATCCAAACTTTAGCTTGACCTCATCCCACTCTATGACTTTTCCTCTGCCTAGTTATTTGCTCCCAAAACCTTGCTTCTTTTGTTAATTTCCCCCAATAATATGCAGCTCTTCTTGCATGTTTTCTATGTCCCTACTTACAGTCATCCCTTTTGGTAAAATTTCCTTTCTCCAACCCCATGTTTGCTTGGTTTTCAAAATATTATCTGCTACTTTTTAGATAGAATATTATGTATGGTTGTTATTATTCTCTTTAAGAGCACTCATCCAAAATCCTTCTTTGTCCTTATTTTCTGACACTCCCACATTTCAACATTATTTCTCTCCACATTGATTTTTTTGTTTTCTGTTTGAGTTATGTATATGAGCCTTAACTGTGTAGCTTTAAAGTAACCCTTAATATCTGGTAATTCTAAGCCACCCTGTTCTACAGGGAGAAACAGCTTATACTACCTTGTCCTCTTTCCCTCACAAATGAATGTATTCAATGAAACTCCCAACTTTTGAAGCTATCACGGTGTTTTTGGACCCTAACAAACCTTCTGAAGCACACTTAGTGTCTGCCTAAAGACTGCTATATCAGCCTGTCCTCTGTTGCTGTGTGTGTGCCTTTGCTCACCTGGTGTGGTTCCTGCCCTGTGAAACTCCCAACTTTTGAAGCTATCACGGCGTTTTTGGACCCTAACAAACCTTCTGAAGCACACTTAGTGTCTGCCTAAAGACTGCTATATCAGCCTGTCCTCTGTTGCTGTGTGTGTGCCTTTGCTCACCTGGTGTGGTTCCTGCCCTGTGAAACTCCCAACTTTTGAAGCTATCACGGCGTTTTTGGACCCTAACAAACCTTCTGAAGCACACTTAGTGTCTGCCTAAAGACTGCTGTATGTATTTACACCTCTATCTTGCAAACTTTTGTGTGGTGTTTGTATGTGGTCTAGGATAGGGCCCGGCCTCGTGTCTGCCAAGCTTACCAGCATCCAACGCTCTAGTTTAACCCAGTAACCGTCTCTCCCTTGCCCGTTTTTTCCCTTCCATAACTGAAACTGCTCTTTTACTTCTCTAAATCGGCCTCTAGATGGCAGTTTTCTCTTGTCTAATTCTGTACCAACTGTTAGCTCTTTCAGACTGAAATACTACTATTTTCTTTTAGGTATATATTTCCCCTTGCAGTTTGTTCTGCCCTCTAGACTTGTAACTCAGAGTATCCCCTTACTCACTCCCCATACTTCACTAACTCACCCTTCCAAACTTACACTACTTAGTCTCTCTTATATCTTGACTGATTGATTCCACTCCTGCTCTTTTCTTTCACTGAAAAAAAATACTAATAAGAAACAAATCCTGGGCTAAATGGAGAGCAACTAGAGATGTCTCAGAACACCTGAACTTTAGACAACTACATAATACTACTAAAAAAGCCATACTCTCTGACAAAAAAGCCTATTACAGTAAACTTCAACAGTCTCACACTAAGAATCCACAAAAATTTTGGACTGCCATTAATAACCTTCTTCAGCCCGGCCATTCTAGTACCCCTCCACCCCTAGAGTCAGAAAACAAAACCAATCTAGAAATTGCCAATGCCTTCAATACCTATTTTACAGAGACCATTCAAACCCTGGCTACATAGCTAACCTCTACAAACACTAACCTACCTAATTCCCAACATGACAATCTTCCTATTTTCAAGATAAAACCCATCTCAATCTCCTTTATCCAGAAACTAATTCACAAGCTAAAACCCTGTACACCCTCTGATGACAACCTTCCAGCTGAATACCTTCAACTTGCAGCCAGAGCAATTGCTCATCCTGTAGCTATTCTTATTAACCGTACCATTTCTGAAAGCACTATCCCCAATCTTTGGAAAATCTCCCACATCATTCCCTTACATAAAGGAGGCAACTCTAATGAGTACTCCAACTATAGGCCCATAGCACTACTCTCACCTTTAGCTAAGATCATGGAGAAATGTATCCATCATCAGCTAATAGACTACCCAACATGGCTTTAGACCCTTTCACAGCACCACCACTGCCCTTCTATCTTTCACCAATACTATTAACACCAAACAATAACTACCTCTCATCTGCACTCTTCATTGACCTGTCAAAGCCTTTGACATGGACAATCACTCCCTACTTATAAATACCCTACAATCCTCTCTCTGGATTCTAATTCTATCCTTTGGTTCAAGTCTTACCTCAGCAACCCGAAACAAGCTGTTTTGTGGCAAAATCACTTGTCTTCATATCTCCTTGTTTTACTAGGAGTTCCTCAAGGCTCTATTCTAGGACCCCTTCTCTCTGTTCATAAATGATCTTCATGTAGCTATTCCTCAATCCACCTGCATACAGTATGCTGATGATTCTACTATCATCTGTTCTGCAAAATCTCTCCCTGAGCTTAAATCTCTAAGCCAAACTATCTTCTCCATAGTAGAAACATGGTTCCAAAACCGGTGCTTACTCTTGAATGCCAAAAAAAACAAATTACTTCTGATTACTCCTAACAACAAGACCCCTCCCATACACTTCTCCATCCTAGCTAGTAATGGAACCCTTATATCACCTGAACTGACCTGTAAGTTTTTAGGAGTTACAATAGACAATAAACTCACTTTTGACAATCATATTAATAACACCATTAAGTCCGTTAACAGAACATTAGGCTCCTTGTATAGGATAAGACCCTTCCTCACTCCTAAAGCAAGAACTACCATTGCCCACTCTCATTTACTCTCTACCCTCCTCTATGCTTCTCCCATTTACACCAATTTAAAGCAAAACAATCTCAACAAACTTACCAAAGCCTACAACAGTATTGCAAGGTTTGTAACTGGTAAGCCCTATAGAACCCATCACTGCATTAACCTACATCAGCTAGACTGGCTTGAACTGCAAAATGCTCTGCTACTCTCAACTAACAACTGCTCACAAAATCTTCTACCTACCTAACAACACACCTACACTAAACAATCTTATAACACCCTATAATAATCTACATTCCCTACACTCCTCTAATAAACTCCTAGCTTATATACCCAAATCTAACAACTTGGCTGGTGACTCCTTGTTCTCCACCACCACAGGTAAGCAATGGAACATGCTGCCACTCAACCTAATCTCTATTTCCTCCTTTCCCCTCTTCAAACTAAATCTTAAAAATCACCTAAAACTTCATTGGTTATGCCCTTGCTGTAACCCTGACTAATACTCTACTATTAGCCTGTAACCTCACTTCTCTCTCTTCCTTTACGTTACTACTCTGCCAACAAATGTTATGTAAATGTTATCTTCCACAATTTTTATCCCGATGGTTTACTGTACAATGTTACGTTAATTCCTTCCTAATGTATGTTGCATTGCCTCTTATTGCTTTGTTTTTTCTATATTATTAAGTATGTGGAGCTTTTCTCCCCGGGCCTCTACTGAAAATGGAAATATCTCCAGCTAGACTAGCCCGGTCAACAAATGTAAAATAAAATAATAATAAAAATAAAATAAATAAAAAAATTATTTATGGTCTAGAGCTTCTACTATGTTTGATAAAAATGTGCCTGACCTGTGTACAATATTTAAAGGACTAGGAAAAAATGTCACCGTTTGTATTTTACTATCCAGATCCATAGTCAAAAGCTTCTGGTTTTTCATTTTTGTTTTTTTTTATGTTTTTTTTTTTTTTGCATTATCTTTTGTTTAGTATCTTCCCATGTATCTTTAGCTGCCATAGTAAAATTCTTTTAAATAGGAACATAATTTAAGGCTAGACAAGCTAGAATCAGTTCAGGAAGAAATTCAGGAAAAGCTCCTTCAATAACCCTGTCTGAATGCTCAAGGAGCACACATTCTCACTTCAACTAATATGTACCAACAGTATTGTATAGCAAAAAATAATATTTCACTTTCATGATTCCCACCATCATTTAGTACTTTGTATCCATTTAAACATTTTTTTTTTCATTTAAACATATATTTAATCTCTAAGTTTATAGGTAAGTAGCAGGCATGCGTTCAAAGAGAATACTGAGGGTTCTATCCCAGCTTCCCAAAAATCCCAAAGCACCATCTGGTTAAGTAACCTGGCGAGAGTTACATAGTAAGTAGATGTATGCTGTGGGACTCAAACCCTGGACTACTGAAACAACCTGTCTACAGTTCATAGTTTCAGTCCACTGCACCAACCACCAAATACCAGCATTTGAAGTGTTCAGTCTTTAGGTTCATAAACGTGTTAAGGGTCACACAGAAGGCTGATGAATGCTTTGGGAAGCAAACACTGGGCCACAAGAAATAGTCTGTCAAAGGTTTAATGTTTCAATCCACTGCATTAACTGCCAGAATTCAAACTCTCCCCAGCACAAATATTATTAATTTTCCTAAGACTATTCAGGTTCCAGTCATACAGACATATGCTATTTGCCCTCATATCTGTAGCTGTTATTTATGTGAAGCTAAAGGTACTTACATAACAGGATTTTAATAACCCTACCTAAATTCTTAAAGCATATACATTCTTGCTTTAACTATTTTTGGTATGTATAAGTTAAAGCAAGCAAATATGTGCTTGGTTTAACTGATATGTACCAAACAATATAGTACAGAAAAAAAGCAAGCAAGAAAGAGAGAATATGTTTTAAATTTATCTTCCTTATCATAATCATAAAGTAGTTTGTATCTTTTTAGACATTTGTTTCATCTTTAGGTTCACATGTAGTCACCAGGCTTTCAGTAAAGGAGACTACAAAGAAGACAATCCCAGCTTTCCAAAAAACCCAAAAGCTCTATTTGATAAAGAAACCTGCTCAGAGTCACATAGTAGTCAAATGAAAATTCAACAAATTATACCCTAGACCACTCTAAACTGCCTGTCAACAGTTCACAGCTTCAGTCTACAACACAAGCTACCAAATTGCAAACTCTCATCAACATTCACATTACTAGCTTTCACAAGGTTGTTCAAGTATAGTAATTTATAACAGACACTGTAATATGTGAGATATTTCAGATGCATTGCATTGATTAATGCTTATATATTCTTGCTTTAGCTAATGTGCATTAACAATATTGTACAGCTACAAAATGTCCTTTACTTCAATACAAAGTACAGAGCATAAGCAAGTAATCTATAGCTAAACCCATCACTGTCTTTGGAATCAGCAGAGATCTGAGAATATTTTTGATCATCTTAAGTGCCTGGTAATGGTCATACTTCATTTTATTGGTTGCTATTGGGAAACAGAAGACTATTCTGCCAACTTATTAAAATGTAAATACGGGTTTCGTGTTTGTCAAGAAAAACTGTTGAGAAGTGACAACTATATATATATACATATACATATAGTCTTTGTAAAATCAGGTTAAAACATAAAATTGAACATTGGGAAAGAGGGAGCAAAAAAGTGAATAATTATCCCCAGGATTTAATAAAATCTGTGTAGGCTCTGTGTAGAGCCTACACGGAATGTATCTGTGTGCATGGTCACAGCTCCCCCTTGGCAGCGCGCCATAAATATTAATTATGGTACGTGACTAAGGGAGGTCATGGTAACACAGATATTGAATCCATGTAAGACTTGTGGTATAGCCACGCACCTTTTGACCCATCCACCATGGCTGAAAGGTGTACAAGCCATTTAATGTCATTAAATTGCAATTTAATTTTTTTTTTATATTTATTTGCTTGTTTGCATGGTGTGGCAGGTTGCTTAGCAATGCTTAGCTTTGAGTACTCATACATCAGACATCTGCTAGACATCCAAAAATAGAAACTGGATGCATTTAATATTGAGAATTTTTTTTTTTAATTTTTATTTTCATGTGCTGGTTTGCATGATGCGCCACTTTGCTTAGCTAGGCATAATGCCGCTTACTTATGTAGTAGAAACCTGCTAGACATCTAAAAATAGAAACCAGATGCATTCAATATTAATATTTCTGTTTTTTACATGTGCTTGTTTGTGCGATCTGGTGCATTGCTTAGCTAGGCATAGCAAGGCATACTTAAAGAGAAGACTTACTCTAGACAGCTAAAAATAGAAACTGAATGTATTAAATTGTTGTAGGTCTGCTGTGCTTAGCAATGCGCAAATCCATGCAGCAAAGCTGTGCTATGCTTACAGGCATCTTCCCAGTATATCTGAAAATATTCATATTCTCTTCACTATCTCAGTGGATTAGATAGGTTGAGTTATGGCTTACAGTGTAGCAGGTCCCAGGTTTGAGTCCTTGGTAGTAATGCTTTTTACATATAGTGCTTGTAAAGCTGTGTGAGGTGAATGAAACATTGGATAACTTTAAATTAAATAATTGCTACATTTAGAAATGGTTAGAAAACCTGGGCTTTGCTAAGCTTCACTTAAACATGTATCTGTGAGTTTGTGTGATTCTAAGTGACGTGGCAGTTTTATGAAAGTTACAATATGATGTGCAAGGGTGGGAATGCAGCCTATATAAAGGCCAATAGGTGGGAATTTCACATTATTCCTTGGAGCCTGACCTTGACTGTGGGTATAGCTACTGGAGTAGGAGAGGGATCACGTTTTAGGGTGCAAAGGTGGGGTGTGCAGGAGTCCAAGGTGTTTATTGGACTCCTAGTAGAGAGCTATGGACCCCAGCTGCTGCAGGGCAAGTGAGAGGGCTCAGAGTACAAGTCTGAGGCCTGGGATCATTTAGACAGGGACCTAAACAGTGCTACTGGTATCCCCTGCACTGGTGAGCAGTGTTGTCACCACTATGATGACCTGAAATGTAGGAAGAGGGGAACCTTGGACAACTGGGTCCAAGATGCTAGGGATGGGTGCACCCCACAGATATGTAAGTATGTTTTCCAGTAATTTATAAATATACAAGCTGAATGCATGCAAAACTGATATGTATAATGGTTTGCTTCTCTTACCACAGCTGCAGAACAGAGTGCTTGCAGCGTATAGTCCCATGCTGGGCATTTGACCAGGATGAGGAAAGTGTGTGGTAGGTAAGAAAATCATCAAAGTAAAAACGTAATGCATAACTTAATAATACAGTAAAGTAAATAGAGACTTTGCAGTCCTGACAGTCAGGCATGAACTGGGGCATCCTACATCTTTACTAATGTGTCACTGCGGGTCACCTTCAGATGCCCGACAAGTGAGGGACTGTGGGGTTAGGGTGCAGATAGGGTGAGTGTGGACCTTAGGGTTAGGGTTTGGGTTAGGGATAGTGGATATGTTATGTAGTGTACTGTGTTGTTTTTTTGTTGTTGGTCTTTTGGTGTCGGTGATTTAGTGTGTGGTCGTGATTCGATCGGATATAAAGGTGATCCGTCACTGCATATCTGAAATTGTAAAGCAAGCAAGCATGTAGTACTGTGTAGCATAGCTTCCAACCATCAGTTAATGTTGTGGTCTACCAGATTAAGATTCACTGCTCTGGTCTGCTCATTGCCTGAAATATGGTATAGGTTGCACTCAATAAATGAATAGGGTATATGGGTAAGCTTACAGAAGTCCTAGACAGCTATCCATGTGTCTAAATGCCAGAGTTGAAGCAGCATTAATCAATAAAGTTTAAAAAGAGATGGTGCTTTAATGAATAATGTTTTCAAATAAAGTAAGCCACAACAAAAGGTCACAATGAAACAACCAGGCAGTTCCTTTTCTTCTTTGTGCATACATTTATTGTTAACAGCAATAGATATGGTAGTGGATTCGGTAAGCGCTTTCGCTAATAAGCTTCATCAGACCATCTAACAAAACATCAAACAACCCCTACATATATACCGAATCTACTACCACATCTATTACTGTTAACAATACATTTATGCACAAAGAAGAAAAGGAACTGCCTGGTTGTTTCATTGTGACCTTTTGTTGTGGCTTACTGTGCATTATTACTTTTTACAACGAAGTGTTTATCCTGTGGAGTATTCTTTATTTCATTGTTTTCAAATAAAGTGTTCATTATTCTAGTATTCACTGATTGTGTGTTCTAATCTGACAAAAGTCAGCTGTTACATGTGAAGTAAGAAATAATGCACTAGAAAAGGTCAGAAATAAATGTAGTGCAATACTGAGATTAAGGGTCATGCTTGTGTTCTGATAATTTCTGTCTGAAATATGCTTTAGATAGCACTCAGTGAATGAACTGGGTATAGGGGTAAGTAACAGAAGCCCTAGACAGCCATACATGTGTCTAAATGTCAGAGTTGAAGCAACATTAATCAATTAAGTGTAAAAGGAGATGGTGCTTTGATAAGTAATTTTTTTCAAATACAATGTTCATTATTCCTGTGGTCATTGCTTGTGGGTTCCGATCTGACACCAGACACAGCTATGCATGTGTGTAATTGTACTATTTCACACATGTCTGAATAAAAGTTTTAAAGGGCATGGTGCTTTGATAATTCATTATTTTCAAAATAAAATGCACATTATTTCTGTAGTCACTGTTTGTGGGTTCCATTCCCACGGTAGCCAACTGATAAATGACTAGCTGTCTAGTGTAATTAGTGTACATGATCATACTTCTCAACTGTCATGATTTTTCTAGAATGTAATGACTGCTGCCGCATATGTCTGGTCCTTTGATTTTCAGATATATGTGGCAGTGCTTGGAATGTGGTTTAATGGCAAATCTGTTACCAGAACACCTTGCTACTAATGTATGAGCACACTATGTAAAAATGTTTCTTGCAGTTGTGCCTTTGAACCACCATTTGGTATGGCTTTGCTCTTAATATCCCATGCTAAGAGGTTGAGAGCTATGTATGCGCAGCATTACCTATACAATATAAGCAGTCACTGTTCACACAACTGAATTCTAACATCTAGAAGCATGTAGCAGTAGTATGTGTAGTTATATTATCTGTGAAGTTACTAATATTCTTTTCTTCTCTCTTACCCCACCCCTTCTCTTCTTTTATTTATTAATTTTATTTATTATTGTAATTTGATATTAATATATTATTTGTAATTACCTCTTATGTTGGCCTTATGTATAATTTAATATTGCTTTGCTGTTAAAAAAACTTTCATTTACCTTATTTATTGTGTTCCTCATTATATTCTTTTCTAGTTATTTCCATTGCCCATTATTTTTTTTTCTATTATGTTATTAATTACATTTGTTTGGTTATGTTTATTTTTACCTTATGTTTATATTTAATTTACCACAGTGTGACAAGATAGACCAGTTCCAGGTGCTCCAGCTACCTTGTCTCCCCGTCTGCAGCACCGGAGCTCAGTACATCTGGGCTAAAGCCTGGTGGTGCCCCCTCTGCTGCCCCTGCACTACCTGGTCCATTGGATAGTTCTGCCCCACAGGTTGGGTGTGGTCCCCCCTCTAGCAGTGGAAGTGGAGGGAGTGCTTATGTCACCCACAATGAACTGCCAGGCATGGTGCGTGGACTGCTTTGCCAAACTGTTGGTACACACCTACACTGGATGGAGAGCATGCTGTCCATCCTGGTGGAGCAGTCTCAACCCAGGTGCAGGCTTCAACCACTGCCTCCAGAAAAGCAGTGATGGTCCAGTGCTGACAGTCCCATGGGTGAGGACTTGAGTCACACTGCTACCATGTCTGACGTCCATAGGACTGGGATTCCACAACACCCTCCCTAACCAAGGTGTTCACCCCCCTCTTGTGTCACACACCAACCCTGTCTGCTGTCTTCCCAGTCTTGTCTGTCTGCAAAAGCTTCCTCACCTTCTCCACCTTCTCAACTTACCTCCCCCACACATAACTATGTCCCTTCCCCAACATCCCACTCTTACCTTAAAAAAAGGCACCTGTCCCAAAAAATATTGTCCCATACATAGCTCTCCATTTCACACATGTGTTCACTGGACATACTTAGTTTGGTCTAATTGGCTTTACAACAGATTTTTGTTGTCCCCACCCCTCTGTCTGGGGGTAACAGTCTACATTCAGATAAAAAAAATCTGTTAAAGTGCACAGTTATTGCTGTACAAGAAATGGATTGCTATGGTTCTTTCCTACACCCTTCCTGCAATTACCTACCTGCCTTTCACTATGTTTTCCCCCTGCTTACACCCCATTTCACCACTCTCCTATTTCCCCATTTTTCTTTTCTTTAAAGAATCTTTGTTCGATGCTGCTTGATGCACAGCATCTCTAAGCTGAAGGTGCTATATTGATAATATGTATTTGAAAAAATAGTTATCATGTTCAGAAGTTACACCTGCACCCTACTTCAAACACAGGACCATTGCACCTGCAAAACAGTGCATCAACCTGCCAAGCCATGCAGCTGTTAACTAACACAGTTGTTTTAAACAAAACGCACTACTTGCCAAGTTCCCATCATTAAGCATGTTTAAGTGATGTGGCGCATTGTGCTGCATTTCTCAAATCAGCTATAAGATTAATGGAAAAATAGGAGTGTAACTGGGACTGTCACAGAGAAATGCATCATTATAAAGCCATACACATAAGAAAAGATGTAAGTGAGATATCGAACAGCAGGTAACTGTGCAATTATATCTATAACATGTAAAAATGCACCTGCTACATGAGTAATGGAAAAATAGGAGTTTAATTGTGTGTCTGGTAGAGAAATACATCACTATAAAGCCATACACATAATAATAGATACTAGTGAGGCATGTAACAGCAGGCAAGTTTGCAATTATATGTACAACATGTAAAAATACACCTGCTGTAATAGTGACTCAGTAGTGCAATCTGTTAAATGCTATGAAAACATTAATTTTTGGTCCACATGGCCCTGGATTAAAATATAGCTGTGTCTGGTAGTTAAAATGCATGTATGTGTACATCACCAGTATAAATTCTGATATGTATGACTATCTCATCCCCTATTTATCTATCCAAAGCAGTACAGTTTGAATGCCTGCTTCTAAATAATGGCAGTCAAAGGCCTACAGATAGGACCACATTTAAACTATTCATATTACAACACTAGAAAGTGTTTAGAATGTCAAGTCATGCATCAGTATGAATTCCTAGAGAATTTTGAAGTATGTAATTCAAATGAGGCCCAGTCATAGCAGACGGCAGCCCACAATGATTTGGTAGTGCTATTACAGGCAACCACAGCAGCACAAGTAACATACATATATGGAGCTCATGCTAGAAGCAATGGTTGCCAGCACACACATTCCTGATGACTACTCTGACATTACACATGACATGGCTGTTATCTGTCTGTTTGGCATAATGGTTAATATACCCCCTTCCTTGTTCTAGGATACAACAAGCATATTTCTCTTCACTCTGTTAATGATGACTTCGGCTAACATACTTAACTTAAACACATATCTTACTTTCCAGTAGGATGAGTTTCCTCAGTCTAGCTCTGACTGTACACCAAGTCTGCCACAGGTCCCACAGTTACTCTTAAGTGTTGTTGTCCTGCACATTCTGCAGACTCTCTAGCTCTGCCTATGGCCTGCAGCAGCAGCAGCAGCTTCAGCCTGTAGTACACACATCTGTGCTAATATAATCCCCACCCCAGTAATTTCCAACCAAAATGTGTGAAAGGGGATGGAATCTACATTGAGGCCTTACATATTGTTGAGTAGTTGCATGCGATTAGCTGATTATACTGCAAATCAGCTGTGTTTGCTGCATGTAGCATTCCTGAACCACAGACTGGTTCAGAGGCAATCAATTGCTAATGAAATCCACCTTAAAAAGGCAAACACCTAGCTAGGGGAAACCATTGTGTATGAGAGTTACTTGCATGGTTAAGTCATTCACATAGCACTCATATAGCTGCATCTTCAACAGCAGAGTTTTGTACTCCAGAAGATGTATAACCATTTTGTTTTCAACATGATATATATGTTTAAATATACTTAGGGGGATGTGGATTACATCAGTAAGCCTTTCTTACAAATGTAATAATGACATGCCAGTGATCTCCAGCTGTGTTACAACTACAGAGGATGTAGAGTACAGCAAGGGTATAATGCTCTGTATTAAGTAGGTACACAGCTATCCTGGATACCTCCTTTGTTAGCAGTTGTTATAGTACCCTGCTGTTTGATTGGCACTGTTATTTATACATATGTGATGGAGGGGTCCCTGCTATGGGGCACACTACAATGGACTCTTGTGTTTGTTGTGTGATCATATGCGAGTATCTGTCATGTCACAAACAGCAATGGGTCACTATTGCTACTATCCTAGTTGCTTCCACAACCTTTGTATGTTTGGGATACTGTTGATTAAGAGACATGTAAAGAAACAGGGAATACCAGTAGGCTTCCTTTATTGCTGTAGCTCTACATACTGTACTCACATGTATGTGATCCTGATGTGTTCTCATTTATTTGTATTTCAGGAGATATCATGCATGCCAGACACCATCCACTTTTCACATTGAGGCAGAAAATGACCTCATTATTGAGGCCTTGAGACAACACCACCAAGTCCTGCTGTCTGGAGTTAGGTCAAATAGGCAAGAGGGTACAGCCTTGTGGGACAAATTGGTGCACAACATTAATGCTGTGGGTCACCAGAATCGCACATATGAGTAAGTGCGACACAGTGCGACTGACATGATCAACTTGGCATGCAGACGTGGTCAGGGGTCACCAGGTCACTGGTGGTGGGCCTGCAGCAGAACAACCCCTGTCAGCCACTGAGGAATTCCTGGTGAACCTTGCAACTCAGGACAGCTCCCAGGCATCCATCACCCCATATATCATGGATGTAGGTGTAACTGTTTCCACTCAAGATGAGTGTCCAGGTATGCGTAGGTGGATCATAATAGGAAAATTGTAGCAGTCAGCGTGTCAGGATGGACCTAGTTTTATGTGGGTGTCAGGTGTTTTGGGGAGGAGGATATCTGCAGTTTTAAGCTCATGCACAGTTTGTGACCCACATACCTGTTAACATAGCAGCTAATGTAAATGCAAGATATTTTGAAGTATTAGCCCTGTTATACTGTCACATGCGATGCTGTGTACATTAACTTTCCCTCACATTTTTCCAAGACTGTCAGGAATAGGAAGAGACTGAGATCCTGCTGCTGGTAAGCACAAAACTGTTTTGTCAGAGATGTAGATTTAGTTCACTGTATTTGCTCAAGTGTCATTGCAGGCCTGCTGGCTGGATTGATATACTGTCTGCATGATTGCCAACTGTACAGATATTTTCCGACTGTACACAGTTTAGACTCATACATATGCCTTGTAGGTGTGACCACAGTGATGTATTTGACAGTATTGTCAGGACATCACAGATTGCTATAACTGTCAACTGTGCAGAGTTTTGCAGAATGTCAACAGTGTACATCATTTATGTTTTGATCATGAGATTCCTGTTTAAGAATATTTATTTCCAAATGATTACAGATGTGGGTTAGAAAATAATGTCCTCATGTTCTACCGTATGAGGTTGTGGGTTATGCAAGTGTGTAATAGTGACAGCAATGTATACAGCTTAACATATATTGTAACATAGTACTGCAGAGCATATTAGTTCAGGTATTAATGTAATTCTTTTACCTTTTTATCACAGGTGACCAGAGAGGTTGGTCTTTGTCCTTTTTATAACCTGATGTCAGCATCTCTTCAGACTCTGATGATGATGGTGGGCAAAGTGAGGCACAGCTGGGGGTTGCAGGAGCTGAATTTGACACAGAGGTTGACATCTCTCATCCTCCCTCATTATCACCATACACGGCCAGTATGCCTACCCATACCTAGTCTCCTGTGGCCACAGGTATTGGACAATTGGAGGGTGGGGACATTGAACAGGGAAGTGTGCCTACTGTGGCTGTAGTTACTGTTGAGACTGGCCAAAGCCAAAAGGTTGGTGAGGTTCCACACAGGTAGATTGATAGGGGTACTCATAGGAGACCTACTGTCACCTCCACCACCTGTTGCAGATGTCTCATCATGGGTCACTTGGCATATGTTTAGGGCAATCATGGAGGCACAGGCACATTCAGAAAGGAACTCCCAACAAATGCTCAAGGTTATGGATGCAGTGCAGTCTGACATCCGTGACTGCCTCCACCATATTGGTGATACCCTGGATCGGTTCACTGATGCAGTGGAAAGACATTGGTCTGAGACAGATCTCACACTATCTGTCTTGGAACACACATTGTCTGTGAGGATACATCTGGCTGGAGTTGAGCACCGGCCCTGTAGATGTAGGTCAGCAAGTACATCTACTGAGAGTCAACGTGGCTGTGCACATTCACACTCCTGTAGTGGCAGTAACTCCAGCTCTCCAGAGGGGAATGTGCTGTCCACACCAAGACATGGAAGGCCATGGGTTTGTGGTCATAGGCAGTCCCATGGAGGACACATACCCAGCAGACAGCAGACACCCATAAGTAGTACCACAGGATCAGACCTTAGGTGTGGAGTTGCCAGCGCATCTCCTGGCAGAACCAGTTCACATGTTCAGGGGCAGAGACAATGAACTGTCAGCTCTACCATGTGTGGATCACAGCTGTCCAACATGCAGACACGTAAGGCTAGCACTGAGTTTGGCTGTGTACATGCAGACAGTCACACACCACTGTCACATTCAGGTCACCTACAGGCACACACACCACAATTCCATTGTCTATCTTACCTGCTTTCCTTCCTGACTCACACACAAGCTTGCCAACCTATTGGGTTAGCCTAGGCCTCCTGCATCTCCACACAACACCCTGTGCAAGTGATGATGCCTGTGCCACATCCCTCCCATCACACTCATGGATACAGGGAAATAAAGCTATGTGTTTGATGCACAGGGTGATTATCTACATTAATATGGATTTGTTTCATCCAGTGTTGCTTTGACATGTTACCAGTACTGTTTATTTTCAGGATTTGTAGGTTGCCATTTATAATGACTGTGCCATAATAATATATTTACATTATGACAGATGCTGTTTTAATGGCTGTGTAGTCACATAATGACAGGTGTCACATGCAAATGTTGATGTTTCACTTTCAGGATTATGTAGGACATACTTATGGGTATACATCTACAATCAACTCATCAATGCTGAAGCAATGAAGTGAATTTCAGCACAGAAAACAAATGTCATCAGGAAGGTAACACAGTATATTTTCTGGGGTTCATAGGTTCATATATGTTTAATAGAGTGTCAGACACAAAGGCATCTTTACGGCTAGACATGCATCTCTAAACACTGTCAAGGTCTGATACCATTGATAAGTGTAAGCAGGGTTTTGGGAGCTGAAACATCTACAAGATGGGGCATGGGGTTTGAAACATCCACAGTTGCCATGTGTCCACTGTAGACACTGGTCCACAAGCAGATATGATTGTCCTGTTCCTCATCCAATTGAGTAACTTCCACTTGATTTGCATTAGGGCAGAAATGTGCTTCACATGAATGTGGAGCCTGTTCCATATAGAGTGTAGTCTCTGGGTTACATGCCTGTCTCTCCAGCATGTCCTATATATACCACAGTCAAGGTGTAGGTCTGTAGAACAGGTAATTCTGATGTTATTTGTTTCATGGATATGCAAGAGGTCCACAGTGGTGTCCAACACTACCCTGCATGACAGACATACACCTCCCCTGCAAAGTATGTAGGAGAAAGAATACACTTGTAGGGAGTTTATGAGGTCTGCATAGAACATGTTAGCTACACTATGTAGTACTTTACTGAGGAGCCTCTATTGATATTATAGTTGTCAGATATGCCTGGTTTGTTACATACCAAAGATTTATTGCACCAATGATAGGTGTGATGAATGCTGACTACAGTGAAAGAAGGGTTTCCATGGATCCATATGTCAAACCTTGGTTTATAGGTTGCTCAACATAGAATGATGTTCACAATAGTACAGGCACATGACAGGCAAAGGGTAGATCACTATCTGTGAGCATTAGTCACTGACTACTCGGTCAACTGTTCGAGCTGTGCTGGCAATACGATAGTTACCAGAGGTGGATGACCTCTCAAAGGACAGTATTATGCATTTCTTGGTATTTAGTGTTAGCCCAGGGCTCTGACAACAACTGTATGTCTGTGTCAGCCCCTTCTGGCGAACATTTGTGTCACTTTGGGATTTGGTGACAGCTCATTTGCATATCTGCGATGACTAGAATGTTGGATTGTGTATCGCCTTGTCTTATGGGCTTATAGGTTGGACCTCTATGACATATTGCTGTATGTGTTGATATGTGTGTTGTTTTCACAGGGTGCATATGGGGCTGCTGTGGGAATTTGTTAGCTAGACTTTCTGTACGAGGTGTTTGTGATTTATTTAGGTTACATGTCAGTGCCTCAGCTCATGTCTGTTTTGCATATTGTATGATGGGTGTGGTGTGTGTACCACTGACTACCTTACTGACATTAGGAGTACATTTACATGAAAGCTTTGCCTCCAGTCACATTGTGTATATGCATCTCTCACATACCGTATCAGATTCTTTGATGATGACATAGTTGTCGGTAAACATATGGCAATGTCTACATTGCCTCAGGATGCCCGTAAAGGTCACAGTGGGATTCCTCATATCCATGGCAACAGATCTTTAATTATTGATTAGACAGTTGTATTGAGAATATCACTCAATGTCACAGGTATCTGTTCTGCAACTATGTAGACAATGCTTGACAGTGCATGCTGGTTGTCTTGTGTGTAACTTGGTATTGGGGTTAATGCAATCATGGTTTCCAAAAAGATGTCACCTAAGGTGTCTGGATCTGTACAGAGCACTACCAAACAATGGAGGGGAAAGTCATACATACACCCTGTATAGGTAAGAATGGTGTATTCAAGCAGTTAGTCTGATGTTACACTCTAATCATGCAGTGCATACTGGAAAAACAATTACCTTATGAAGTATACCGAAAAGAGGGGAGTCACCTGAATTGCTACTACCTGGCTATTACTACTGCTGGTCTCACATGGCCTCACTGTGGTGGAATACAAAGCTTCTATTCTTTGTCTGTTACCAGAGGCAACACATTAGCACCAAGCTGAGCTACACACTTGCCATACATGATGCACAGCTGCTGCATCACAATAAAAGGGTAAGTCTGAGGTGATATAGTTGTCCAGTGTTGCTCTATCAAGCTCCACAGTGGCAGTGATCCATGTCAGGTGAGAGCTTCACAGCAATTCAGGCAGCCTGACCTGCAATAGTGTAATGGAGGTGATCTGCGTGACATGGATATGAGGCCTACTGCAGACAGCTGGCCACCTTTGGCCAATGTCTCTGTCCCTCCCATGTCCTAGGTATGTCAAAATGTGCATTTATGTTCCTGGAACACTAAACTGTGTTCCAACATCATTTCACAGAACATACATTCACTGTCTGTTTGTTTGAGAGACAATATGCACTTTCAAGGCTGCAGTAATGACAGCAAAGTTGGACAAGTTTTCTGTGCATGCACAGACATGCATATATTCAGTTGAAAGAGTGCCTGCAGATAGTGTGTTTGAGGATGTGAAGCCCAAGGGTATAGAAGCATGAGCTTTACTCTGCTGGAGTTGTACATTGTCACATTTGTAAGTATGCTATTGCAAGCATATGTAATAACAGCATTATGTTTCATGCAAGTGCCATGTTATCCCACACAGATATTGTTTTACCTTAAAATGACACCATAAAGGTAGTAACATGTTACATGAATGCACGTCAGGCCACTGAGTAACCATGCCCTGTTGTGCTATATATACAAGCAATAATCTACTGCTAATGACATTATCTCTGACTGTTGCAGAAATGTAAACAGCATCCCCAAACCTCTACTCATACTCTACACAAACACAATGTGTGGAAGATGCATCTAGATTAAAAAACATGAATCCATGCTCTCTCACATACCTGTCAGTAAATATGACAATGAGCAGTTTGCCCACAAGTCCACCTCACCTCCTACTCCACCCAAACCAACATCACACATACCTACATACGTGGAGGTCCATACCAGAATCATACCTAAACACCAGATACCTCATACATAGAAATACAAGCATATTACACGTAATACTACCTGTGCAGAACTCAGTACACATAATAGCTAATGCACCACTGTCTCACTGGTAAAACCCTTACGGCTCAACACAAAAATCAAACATATTAGGCATAGTTGATTATATCATGAGTCACACTGATGTCGCTCTCACCAGGCTAGACAAGGGAAAGGTCACAGTCAGCTGTCTTTGAGGTGCCATGATATGGCATATCACACATGCACTCAATTCTGTTAGTAACAGGTATTGTCATGACTACATCATAATTCCTGTTGATCTATAGGACTTGTGACATACCTCTCTGGACTGTGTGATGACAGACATGACTGATCTCTCCCACTATGTGTCCTAAGCAGGTATGGCCTTGGCGATTAGCTGCATTTTACCTTCACATACGATGATGCCTCAGTACAAACAGATGATTGACTTCAGTAATATGCTTAGTGTCTGGTGTCTTTCTAAGGGGATCCACTATCTGTCAGGCTGGGATGACATGCTCAAAAGACTTAGATGCTTTGCCACAGATGGTGTTCATCGGTCATACCTGGGATGTCGGCTTCTGACCAAGGCTATTGCCACCCCCATAGTGCCCTTTATAGTTGTAGTTTCATGGACATTTCCAATGTAAAACCCCATGTACAAACAACCTCAATGTTATGATGCTAAACGCTAGGAGTGTCAACAGGAAACTGCACTCACTGGAAGCTGTCCTCATCCTGGAACATGCACACCTTTGTGCAGTCACAGAGATCTGGTTCAAAGGTGTGGTGAGCACCACAGCCATACCAGGCTACATCCTCTTCTACATGTGCAGACCTCAAACTGTAGGCATGCATACTCTTGGTGGCAGTGTATAAATATTCATTAATGATAAACACACCCACATTGGTTACACTGTATTATTTCATAGATACACTTCAGCTGCTATTGACTGTTTGTGGGGCACCTATTCATGTCATTGCCAGCTACAGGAGCCCATCCATGAATCAGGACACCCACTCTGCTTATTTGGATCTACACGGGTCTATCAGCATACATCTGAACACTACAGTTTGAGATAACTTCTACTACCCACCAGCTAGATATATTACTCGTGCTCAAACTCACTCACCCAAAGGTTACTCGACTTCATTATCTCCAATGCCCTGTAACAACTGGTTGATACCCCTACAAGGGGAGCTAACAGACTGGAGCAAGTGCTTACCAATGTGGGTGAACACTGTAGCACCCACATAATGAGGTCTTCCCTGGTAACATCTAACCACACATTTCATGCTTGACAATCCCCTGCCCCCATTGCAGCACATACATTTAAAACATTTACCAATCCAGATTTTAACCTCCTATGGGATGGTATACATAGTTTCACTGCACTTCCTCCCTCCTGAGATGTAGCTGGTAACTATGCCGGGCTGTACACCAATGCTTTATTCAAATACCTGTATGACTGCATTGACTTGTCTCTACCTGACATGAGCACAACAAGTGTTTCATGGTGAAGCAAACTTGCGTGGTGGACAACTGCCAGTAACAGGCTTTACAATAATAGGAAGATATTGCTGGCTTATGTGAGTAATCACAAAATCATCATTTTTGAAATCCCACCCCTTCAATTATTTAAATTTATTGGCCATCCTACAGTATTTCATAGTACCAAAATACAAAAGTGACCACCCCTTTCAATCCATCTTGCTGTTTTAAAAATAGTAACTCTCCACTAAACCTTAACTTTTTAAACAGGTAAAACCAAGTTACCTACTTTCACATCTAACTTCTCTAGTGCACACTGCAGAGTGCATTCTTTTCAATCTTACCTTTAAGCATCCCTATGACTAGCACTTTCTCTAATACCTGCTGGAAAGCATTAGGAAGCCTTAAACTCATACAAACACTGAACTCTCCTTGTTAACAAGGAGAAATTAATAGTAGGCACTAAACAGCCTATAATTGCAAAGTACCTTGCTAAGGAAACAGCTCCTATACTTTACAAAGAAAAAAGCCCCAAACCAGGCATGTCCAAGGGTCAGCTTCCAGTGATTTCTCCTGTCCATCTGGTGAATCTGGGCATACTGGGGCAATGCAGCAATTGCCTCATGTACACAGACAACCCTCTCCTCCTACCACCCAACACTACAACCTGTGAGAGATGCACTTACATAGCCAAAATGGAAGCAAAGCTCTCTCCACCCAAGATTGTGCTAAACAGTCAAGAGGAGAAGGTTAACACCCACACTACACCTCAAGCAACACATAGCCCTTCTAAACCCACACCACCAACACCCACATATAGCAACACTAAATCCACATGTGCAGAGGCCCTTAACTGTAACCTGCCCAAGCAACAAAGACCTCTGAAGCTAAAACGCAAACAAACACTAATCACAACCAATGTGTCACATAGTTCACAACACCAGTGTGCCACCCAGCAACAGCCCCTAAGGCAAGACAATGTACCTAACACTTTAGTCATAGGTGACTCTATAGTCCGGCACACTGATGTCCCTCTCACCAGGTTGAATAAGGAGAAAATTACAGTCAGCTGCCTGTCGGGTGCCAGGATCTGCCACATAATTCATGCACTCAAGTCACTCTACAACAAGTACAAATATGACTCTGTCATTGTCCATGTTAGCATGAATGACTTGAGACGTACCTCCTGGACTACATAAAAAGAGACATGAAAGAGTTCTCGGATCATGTGGCCCAGGCAGGTATGACCCTAGCCCTGAGTAGCATCCTGCCTTCACCCAGAATGATACCACAATATAAAGATAAAATGATTGACTTCAACAATTGGCTAAGCTTATGGTGTCATTCAAAGGGGATCCAATATCTGTCTGCCTGGGACGACATGACTGACAGACCACGATGCTTTGCCAGAGATGGTCTGCACCTGTCTCCCCTGGAATTCAGGTTACTGGCTAAGGCTCTTACCACCTCTATAGTGCCTTTTTTAGGCAAACTTCAAAGGACAAAACCACCACCGTAACAGGTACAAGCATGCAAAATCTGAAGGTAATGCCACTCAATGCTAGAAGTCTAAACCTCAAAATGCACTCTCTCGAGGCACTCCTAAAAATGGAGAACATCGATATCTGTGCAGTAACTGAGACCTGGTTCAAGGCTCCAGAGAGCACCCCTGCAATACCAGGCTACAACTCTTACCGCACTTTTGGCCACCAAACCAGGACCGAAACACTAAAGGTGGAGGAGTGTCAATATTCACCAAGGATATTCACACCACCAGGCTAGTTGGCCAACACAATGTGTCTGAAATTCTCCAAGTGCAACTAACACTAGGTAAGACTGCAATCCAAATTGTAGCTTGCTACAGATCCCCCACCATACCCCAAGATTCTCACTACACCTTTCTAAACATACTGGAAAATATTAAGATAGAACCAAACACCCTAATACTGGGCGATTTTAACTACCCTGCCATTAACTGGGAAAACTACTCATGTCCCAACATCTTTGCACAATGGTTGTTGGAATTCATAAATTCCAATGCCCTGGATCAACTAATCCATAGTCCCACCAGGGGCTCCAATATCCTAGACCTGGTCATTACCAACATGGGAAATCAATGCTCCATACCTATGGTCACCCCCTCGTTAGTCAGGTCTGACCATAAGCTAATCACCCTTAACATCCACATCCCACCCCCACCCCCCAGTAAAGAAACCACCATAAAAAACTTCTCCAAAGCCAAATTCATGCTTCTCAAGTCAGAAGTGACAAACTTCATGACACCCATGCAGACGGAACTGAAAGTTCAACTGCTGAATCCTACACTAAGGCAGTGTATGAGCACATCCACTCATGCATGAATCGTGCCATCCCAAATAGAACCAAAATGCTCTCATCCAAAAAGGAAGCCAATCTGGTGGTCCCCTGCCATAAACAAACTTTACAACAAAAGGAAGAAACTTTTGCAGAAAAGAGAAAATACCAGGATGCAAAAAACTCCCTTACTAGCCTCAGTAAGAAACTGAGATGCCTCATAAAATCCTCCAAAGCTAGTTACGAAAATAAAATTGCCAAAGATTCCAAAGACAACCACAAAGCATTCTATAACTATGTCAAGAATCTAAATGGCAATGCTCAGATCTGCTCTGAGCTAAAATAGAATGGCATTAAATATACTGATCCGAAGGATATTGCCAATATCCTGGCAGATCGATTCAGTGCCAACGTCACCCCCCTCTCACCCCCTAAATGGCCCATCTCAATACCGGAAGATTGCCAAATTCCAGTAATAACGGCCACACAGGTACAAAATGCACTCTCTAAAGCCAAGAATACAGCATCCATGGGACCAGATGATATCCCAGGCTGTGTACTACATGAACTGCAATATGAACTGGCACCTCACCTAAGTGTCATGTTTAATCATAGCCTCACCTCAGGTTTCATGCCCACTGAGTGGCGTAGAACTACAGTTATCCCAATCCACAAGGGGGGATCCACCTTGGATCCCGGAAACTACTGTCCCATCAGTCTGACAAGCCTTATCTGCAAGGCCATGGAGTGTATTATCATGGAACTTATAAACAAAGACATTGGCAACCTTCAAACACTGGACCCCACCCAGTTTGGGTTTGTGAAGGGCTGCTCTTGTCTCCTGAACCTGATTGACTTCTTTGAATCAGTCTCCAGAGCCATGGACAAGGGTAAGGTGGTCCACACAGCCTATCTAGACCTTGCCAAGGCCTTTGACACCATCCCCCACTCTGGAATCATAGATAAACTTACTAAGTTGGGCATTAATCCCTATGTCACCCAATGGGTTGCTAAATGGCTTACTGATAGAACCCACACTGTAAAAGTAGCCGACTCCAAATCCAGCTCCAGACAAGTGACAAGTGGAGTAGCTCAGGGTTCAGTCCTGGGGCCGCTCTTGTTTGGCATCTACTTCTCTGAAGTACAGGTCAACACTAAGGGACTCTGGCTAACAAAGTTTGCAGATGACTGCAAACTGGGAGCCATTATTGAATCCCCAAATGATGTGGATACTCTACAAAAGGGCCTTACAGAAACAGATGCTTGGTGCCAGAGCCATGGGCTCAAGCTCAATGCCAAGAAATGTATTGTTATCCCTTTGGGAAAAAAACATGTATCCATGAATTACCATATAGGTGGCAGTACACTAAACACAGAAAGTGTGATAAGAGACTTAGGGACACAGGTGGACAGTGGTCTCACCTTCGATAACCACATTGCCACAACAGTCAGGAAATCCTTCTATGTGGCACACCTCATCACGAAGAGCTTTTCATCCAGAAAAAAGGAGGTCATTGTCCCACTGTACTCATCCCTCATTAGACCCATTATAGAATACAATGCCCCATTTGGTATGTACCTCTCAAGACATCTACAACAACTGGAAAGGCCTCAGAAATATCTCACTAAAAGAATCACAGGCCTAAAGCAGATGCCCTATGCTGACCGCCTTAAATAATTCCAGCTATACTCTGTCACATATCATCTACTCAGAGGCGGTCTCTGCTTAACATACAAGGCCATGTCAAACCCAGAGCTGTTGGACATGCTACACTTAAAGAAATCCCAATCCCTCAGAGCTACACGCTCCAGGGATCTAAACCTTGTCATCACAATAAACAAAACATGCTGGAGGGATAGGTTCCTGACCCAGAAACTCCACAGACTGTGGAATAGATTGCCCATACATGTCAAGCAGAGTGCCTCTTTGGACCTCTTCAAGAGGAACCTTGATGATTGGATGGGAGAAAGGAAATTCACCCCAGGGATCACGTCAGTCACCCTGCTAGACAGGGGTCCAGGAAAGTAAATAATGTGGGAAGAAATAGCCAGGGAATTGTTATGTCTAGGCTTGTATAGGCCCTAGGGCTGATAGCCTAGTACCAATCTATGAACCTATAACGGTAGGAGGTGGGAGCTTCCTAAACTTCTCAGCTTAAACTAGCAAATAAGAGTTATGAAGTCCTCCAAAACAAAGTAGGGATTCAGAGTAGCCTCCTCCACAAAAGACAACCACAAGAGATTCTATAGTTACATTTGTAACCCAAAAGAAAAGACCCACATTTGTGCCCAACTCATAGTTAATGATACCACATATAAAGAGCCTGTTAACACAGCTAACCTGTTGGCCAAGAGGTACTGTGAAACCATGACTCCCCTGTCCCCAACACATGTACCCCATCCATGACATCCCTGCCACCTGTCCCCGACCTTATATCTCTAAAGAGAACGTAGAAATTGTCCTCTCTAAGGACAAAAACACAGCATCTCTGGGACCTGATAACATCACAGGTTGAGTGCTACATGGGCTCCAACATGGAATATTAGCACCATTGGTAACTTTTTGCAATCATTGTCTAATCACCGGCTTTGTCCCAGATGAATGGAAACAGCCACCGTTATCCGCTTGCACAGAAGTGGTGCATCCACTCACACTGGAAATTATATACTATTATCCTGACTAGCCATATCTGCAAGGCCATGAGACAAATCACCATGGACCTTATCAACAAAGATATAGGTAATCTCCACACAGTTTACCCTACACAATTTGGATTTGTCAAAGGGAAATCATGTCTGTTAAACCTGGTGGACATCTTTGCAACAGTCAACTAGGACCTGGATGAGGGTAAATCTATGCATACAGCCTACCTGGACTTAACCAAAGCATTTGACACTATCCCCCCACTCATCCATCATTGACAAATGTACCCAACTAGGCATCAACCCTTATATCATTAGAGAGTCATTCACCGTCTCAGTAATAGGGGTCATATAGTCAAAATTGGGGAATCCACCTCTAATAGTTGAGATCTAACCAGTGGTGTTTGACAAGGTTTAGTCATGGGTCCTGTACTGCTTGGAATCCATTTCTCCAAAATACAGGCACAAATTAATGTCTGTGGCTGACAAAGTTTGCTGATGCCTGCAAACTGGAAGCAGTCATAGAATCTGCAAAGTATGTCAACATCCAATACAAGGATCTTACTTAAATGATTGTTGCTAAAGTCATGGCCTTAAAAGCACTGCAAATATATGTATTATAATTGCTTTCAGTAACAGTGATGTTCTTGCTAAGTACCACATCAGTAGCAACACCTGACATACATACTCAGGGGTGGAGACCTTGGCACACAGGTTGACAACTAACTTACCTTAGATCATCATGTCTCAACAGTGGTAAGAAGAGGATTGTGTCATGCTCATGTAGTGAGGGAATTGTCTCCAGAGAAAGTAGCTGTCATAATCTCCAATTCCTCTTCCCTCTGCATACCATCATTTGAGTACAACAGCCCTTTCCAAGCACCTTTGGCAATTAGAGAGATCACATAGTTTCCTCACAAGGGGAATTCAGGTCTTCATCATCTGTCCATGGTGATCATCTGATATTACTGTTAGTTTAGTGTGTGACATACAAACTACTCAGAGGTGATCTCTGGCTAGCATATGAGGCAATCTATGACCCTGCTGTATTGGAAATGCTGCATATCCTTAAATCATATGGTACAAGAGTTGCTCACTTTATCAACCTTAATCTGTCATGTGACACTAATACAACCTGCTGGGAGAGACAATTGTCTATCACAGTTTAACACACCTTTGGAACAGACACCAACATTATGTCAAACAGAGCACCTCACTGGCCCTCTTTAGATGCAATCAGTATGACTGGATAGGTGACCATAATTTCACCATGGCAGTTCCAACTGTGTCCCTCTTGGACAAGAGCAAAAGGTGCTGATCATATACATAAGGGGGAAACAACTTGGCTATGATTCTAAGGGCACTAAAACCATTATTCAAGTAAATTCCAATGAGCCTATGATCCCACAGGCAGATGTAAAATGCTCTAACATCCACACATAACATAGGCAGATGTAAAATGCTCTCGCATCCACATGTACAAACTTAGCTGGAGTGAGAATACTACCCCTACATATTTATTCCTACAGAACACTGCACAGCACACACACCAATTTGGCAACTGTAATATTAGAACCCCTACCAATCTAATCTTACATACTACAGATCACAGTACTTATCACACACACCACAGCTTAAGTCTGACATTAGTATGGCTTTAGGTAGTCTTATGGTAGATGACAGCAGCAGGACTTGTGGAGGATGGCAGTTTGAAGGCCTGCATCAACTGCATGTGCCAAAAAGTGCAAAGCAATCCAGTTTTGAAGGCAGTGTGGTATGCATGCTTGATCTTTGGGACACACACACACACACACACACACACACACACACACACACACACACACACACACACACACACACACACACACACACACACACACACACACACACACACACACACACACACACACACACACACACACACACACACACACACACACACCAAGTGGGCTGGAGTGAGTTTAGAAGCCCTATCTCTCTACTGTTATACACTACAGATCTCAGTACTTAATGCATTGCCACAGCTCAAGGCTGCTTTGTAAATGACTGCAGGTGAAGTAATCCTAGAAAACCTAAACAAGCCATGTGTTGAACAGCTTGGGAAGCCTGCAGAGTCACACCTGTTTCCTACTGTCATCTGCAGCTAACAGCCTAGCAGTCAGAAAACTGTTTTGTATCCTTGCTATATGACAACAGCACCCATTTTGGGCATATGTGTCTGTTTGCATTTTGATGGGCAAGCCTGTGGGAAAGCTGAATTAGCCCTGTCAATGAGTGTGCACACAATATAATACAGTACACACCTTGTTCACTTGTTGATGTATGTGTGGTGAAATCCAGCAGACACAAGGGCTGGAGTGAATGTGAGTATTGTTGCTGCCATAGATACAAACATATGGCTTGACAATATATTTAGTATTCATATATGATGCCATACATTTTAAAGGTTTCCACATGGTGTAGGAGGGCGACATAGTATGACTTACCACTGTCCAGATGTTTGCAGCAAGTACACAGGTTTAACTCATATTCATTTGTGTTTCACATGAAATTGTGGTTTGCTGTCTACTGTGGTATAATTCACATATGATGTGAGAGAAGACTGCTAGAACTCTGAACTTTAGATATCCCAGTAGTCCTCCAAGTGCAACACATGTTATTCTACGCACTTCTACATAAATTTTTGTGCATTATCTAATGTTGAGGCCCATCTTTTGGCCCTTTGTCTGACATTATAAGTGTCGTAGTGCAGCTTTACTTTCTATGATTTGGGTATGTAGGGCAATACAGACATACTCACACACACGTGTGTGTGTGTGTGTGTATATATATATATATATATATATATATATATATATATATATATCTATATATATATATATATATATATATATATATATATATATATATATATATATATATATATATATATATATATATATATGTGTGTGTGTGTGTGTGTGTGTGTGTGTGTGTGTGTGTGTATATATATATATATATATATATATATATTTTTTAAACAAAATTGCGCGATTAACAGATTTGTGCTGTGCCTAAGTATATGGCCACAAGTAGTGGCATATTTGGCTTGTTTGCGCATTGCTAAGCAGTGTGCAAATGGGAGCTGCATTGCTTATACCAGAGACTTAACTGTTCCATAAACTGACTGCAGTCCACAGTTAGTTGTACTTCAGCCTGAGATTATGATATACTAGAAACACTCAAAGCTGGATCTACCTATATACTTAGGTCCATAGATGAATCTACAGTTTCAATCACTGTGTGCTGTATGTAATATTCACCTTTCTCTTTATGTCTTCCAAACTTCATATGCTTAATCTGTGATATATTTATCAGCATATTATACTCATGTAACCAAATGGTCAATTTAGTCAAGTTATTTATCAGATGTGCCCCATCTGTAACACATGTAATCAGTACACCCAATTTCAAGTCATCTCCATACAGACTGTAGAGCAGCTCAAATGAAATGAATAGGTTTAATTGAAATCTGAACAAGTTTAGGCCTAGAACAGAGCCACGTGGGACTCCCTGGCTACAACCAGTTATTCCACTTGTCCAATTGCTGTATGATACCTGCCATATTCTATATGAAAGCCATACAGCTAGTCATGTTATCAAGAGTACATCAATGCCTAGTTCTACTATATTGATCAGTGTTTTGTGTATGGCCTTTCAAATCTCTATAAATTACATCACAGCACAAATTTTCATTCATAGCTGTTATTATATTGTCATAGTACGTCATGTTGCAGGAGGAACTTACATCTATTTACAACATACGCATGTTGATGTATGGTTTCAAGTTCCAAACTTTACAGTTCTGATACTGACTAATACAATATTACCTACCACTTTTTAAATAGGTCTTGGATATGCGGCTCAGACGCAAATATGTAATTGATATGTGCTATAGGTTAGTACTAGTATAGCACACACACACACAGTCAGTAAAATAATATGTACTACTCCTTAACATGCCAAACATCTGGAGATCCCAAGATTAGAACCTCAGCACCATCATACAAGCTACCTGCTTGAGTCTTTTAAGCCACAGAGGCTGCTTGGTAAATAGGGCATCATTCATCACACCATCACCTGCAGTATGTTGCTATTCTCAGTTAACTGACATATAATGGGGGAATTTAATAAAGCCCACATGTTTTTTCCCTGTGTAGGCATTGTGGTGTGCTGCTAACATGGCTGCTAACATTTTTAGATTCAGTAAGCATTGCTGAGTGACACACACAAGCCTGCCAAGAAGGAAACTTCTGTGGCATGCAGATCACTACATAAGCAGGTGAATTTCATGCAAATGAGGCAGGTAGAGCAATCCAGCCAGCAGATAGGCAGCTCTGCAGACCCCATGCCAGTGTCAGTTGTGTACATAGAAAAATTCTGTGTACAGGAATATAGACAGACAAAAGAGGCTGTAAAAATGTAAATAGATGGACAGAAAAAGCATAGTACATACAGATATGAGCAAAACTATCCTCTGTGTGCCTCACAAATTAAAGGAAATAAGTTAAATTACATTAATTTTTTTTAATAATCTGAGCATGTTTGCACAGCATGCCACAGTGCGCAAAATGCTTTATTAAAAAAAAAAAAAAAAAAATCTGGAAAAAACAAAATTAATATTATGCGATAGAAATGTATTATAGGATCCTGCATGGAGTACCTGCAGTGGTGCATTGGTGCTGTTGCTAACATGGTAGGGCTTTGAAGTGTGTAGTTTCTAAGCTGTGAGCATGGATCCCTATGCAAATGAAGTGGAGTTACTGAATAGCACAAAGGGGTAATCGTGTCCACATATCCCTTTCATGTAGTTAGAGAACCATGTTGTTCTTTATAGAGGAGGTAGCTACAAGGACTTCTAAGCTTATTTCAGCGTGTTTGCATGGTGTGCTGCAGTGCTGAGTGTATCCTTGTAGGAGGTGTCTGCACTCATTTCTAAGCTTTGTTTAGCTAAGGGGAGTGAGTTTCAGCAAGTTTGTGTGGCGTGCCACCATGCTGAGCATGGACATATGGGGGTGTGTGTACATTGACTGCTAAGCTTTGTTTACCTATGGGGCATGCGTTTGCACAACTCATGACAGTCCTGAGTGTATCTAAAAGCCAGTGACATATTAAATAGTTTTGACCTTTGTCTAACTTAAACTAGGGCCATTAAATTATGTTAATGATATATCAGGCAGGCGCAATGCATCATAGGTAGCCAATCACACAGTCAGCACCTATAGCAGAGCACTATAAAGTATGCATACATACTACAATCATATTTTCCCCCATACTCTGCACCATTGGAGTACAGACTTGGGAATTTTAACTGAAAGAATCCTAGGGGCTGCTGCAAGCCTGCTACATCTATATGTGCTAGATGCCAAAGACAGTGCTGCTGCTCACAATAGGCCTAGACTGAGAAGGAGAAGATTGTTCAGGCCCAGGGTAACCTTCCAGGAGCTGCATGAGCTGGAGATTGTAGAGCACTACAGGGTGGACAGGGACATACTACAAGAACTCACTGAGCTGTGCCGCCCTCAGCTCAGACACAGAGCCAACAGAGGGGAGCCCATCCCAGTGAAAACAAATGTATGTGTAGCTCTTAGGATACTGTCTACTGGTACTTTCCAAAGACCAACTGGGGATATGATGGGGGATCTCACAGACATCTGCTTCTAGGATACTCTACCAGTTCCTGGATGCTATGCTATCACATGCCAGTGAAAACATTTATTTTCTCTCCCTCACCCCTGAGGCAAGGGCCAGCAATATGCAACACTTCTGTCATGTAGAACACTACCCTGAGGTAATGGGTGCTGTAGATTGCACTCATGTATACATCAAATCACCACCTGGTGATGAGGGTAAAATCTGTGTCATCTGCAAGGGGTACCACTCCATCAACTGCCAGGTCATGTGCAATGCCCAGGGCATTATCATGAATTTGTGTTCTGGCAGCCCTGGCAGTTATCACGACTCCCATATTTGGCATGTATCACAGCTGTGCCAGATGTTTGCTAGGGGGGGCATCCCACACAGCCATTTACTGGGGGATACTGGCTATGCACTGGAACCATGGATGATGACACCCATTAGAAATGCACACCCACCCACTGAAGAGTGTCATAATGAGGCACACGCACAAACTAGGAACATCATAGAGCAAGTGTTTGGGCTTCTGAAGTCATGGTTCCAGTGCCTCAATATATCTGGTGGAGCCCTGCTATACACTCCAGCCACATGGGCACAAATATTCAAAATATGTGCCATGCTATGCAATATGATCCTTTGGAAACAGCTGCAGCAGGATCAGCAAAGGGAAGGTATACACCGCTCCCCACCAGTGCCTACATCACCACAGCCACAGTCACAGGAGGACTTGAAGGAGGAACTCCCTGATCATGTCCCGTAGGCAGACATAGAGTGTGGCCAGTATGCCCTGGCTGTGACTAAGAGACAATGCATAGCACATTCACTGACAACCTAGGGCCCTAGGGACTGACACCTTACTCCTACTCACATGCATATAGTAAATTTGTTGATGCCAGACAACCCACACAACCTGTACCTATCTATGTATTGGCTGTGTACTGCTTGCATCACACAGAAGCGGCCCTGAACTACAGTCCTGTCAAGTGCTGCATTCGCAAGGTAAGTCTCTAACCTACAAACTACTTGTAAGGATTACTATAATATGGTATCATATGTATGTATCTGCTGCATTTATGCAAGGAAATATAGTGGGCTATGTGGACAGAAGTAACATCCACATGGGACTACAGATACCCAGTCCAATGGTATGTGTTCCCTAATAATCACTAGGCCTCATAGTATGAATATTCACTTCATCAGTCAAGGGAGATGTTAAACAGTGGGGTCACATGATATTTGAACTACTGCCTATCCCAGCAGATCATGTGCTGTTGTTTCCCCATCTGTGATACAGCAGCGTTCCCATATAACTGTTTTAACAGTAAGTCAACAATGGTATATCAACAGACCAGGCAATCTCATGGCTGCAACATAGAACTAGACCACACATTGTATGCCACATGTAATGCAGGAATAACAATGTACATATTTATGCTGTTGTTTGTGTGATGAATGACTCCACTCTGTTTGACAGCCCGTGTGGCTCAGTGGACTTGGGAAGTTAGCACGGGTGAAGGTATTGATGCTAATAATCTGGAAGAAGCCACATCTTTTGCATGTGGGGTCTTATTCTGTTGGTGGGTTCACAGACTGTCAGTCTATGTGTGGTGTAACATTATGAACCTCAAGTAACATATTAAGTACAGCAGGCAGCTGGGGAATGCTGAAGACATATTAAGTGACATGCAGTACTGCAGAATCAGGGACAAATGTCAATGTTTGTAACATACTTCTCAACATCTTAGTGCAAGCAATCTGTTTAAAGTCCAATAAAATGGGGGGGGGGGGTACAAAGGCCCACAAATAGGGGCATATGTTAAAAACTGCTTTCATAAACTTAAACACTTGCTAAAATAACAGGGTTTGTTTCAACAGACATTTTTCTGAAGGATTTGAAATCAGAAACTCAAATGTATGTCACTATTTAGTGACTTCAGTCTTAAGTTCATCCAAGTGATTTGCCAGAAAACCACAGATTTTATGAGGAACACACCAAAAACTATGAGCCAAAGACATTCTGCAAAACCCTGGACAGTTGAGAGGCATAGTCTGTAACACACACAATCCCAAACTGGAGTGCAGATAGGTGTGGCCTGGAGTCACTTTATAAGTACTGACAGTCACACTAGGCATGCCCAAACACTTTGTTAAAATGAGCGCAATTCTGTTGCCCCATTATCGGACTGATGTGTTATGTATAGATATGTCTACACATACAGACATATATGTAAACATAACCGTCTGTCACTATCTCTCTCTCACATACATAGTATATCTATCGCTATGTAGTGTTAAATAGATATATACCGATATGTATATATAGCTATATGTATCACAATGATGCATAGACTTTCCCCATGTATCTACATAAAATATATACATATACACACACAGAGCTACAATTATATATATATATATATATATATATATATATCCCTATAAATCACATAAATATGTGTGTGGATGTCTGTATTGTCTACATACCCTAATAATGGTGAGTAAATCTGCACTATCACACATCCATACTGTTGTTCAAAAGATCCAAACTAAGGGTGCAACAGTACATAATCCAATTACCTACAGACCCCTGTGCCTGCTGGATGTCACCATGTAGAGAGAGGCAGGTGAGCAGGTGGTGTAATGTTTAATGTTGTCAATGCACACATGGACAGGGCACAGTGTTCCTGCCCACAAGTTTGCCTAAATAACTGCAAGCAGCCACATATGGCCATACTGGTAAGTGTACACACATAGCTAGGATAATAGTTATCCCACTGCTAGAATGCTAGATGCAGATAGCACAAAGCAGTATCACTCTGCAGACCACAGATGCTGTTCAACACAAGCCTAATTTTTGTAATGCACATGTACTGTGCCTGCAATCACATATACAGCAGACTCAACCTGTGGTGTGTGCAGTAAGTATTGTGATCTATAATGAGTAAGACTAGATAGGTAGTGGTTGTAATCTCACTCCAGGCTACATGTGTGTGTGTGTGTGTGTGTGTGTGTGTGTGTGTGTGTGTGTGTGTGTGTGTGTGTGTGTGTGTGTGTGTGTGTATTCCACCTGCAATGGTTGTATAGTGTCCAGACATACACCATGATGTGTATGATAAATCCTGTGATCTATATTGTATAAAACTAGATAGGTTGGGGTTCTAATCTCATTCCAAGCTACGTGGTACATGTATGTGTTTATACCCCTGCAAAACAACTGTCATGCTTTCATGGGCTATCCACCTGCAATGGTTAAGCACTTTGTGGCCCTGCAACCTGCTGCTGGCTTCCACACTGCCCTCTTCTACAATGCCTGATGATGTCATCCACCTTAAGAATACCAGCTGACAGTGTAGTGTCTGGACTTAAGCTGTGGCACATTCTATAAATACTGCAATCTGTAGTGTGTATGACTAGATATCCAGGGGTTCTAATCTCACTCCAGGTGACTTGGTGCACATATGTGTCCTGCTGGCATAAATAGGATCATCTTGCCAGCCTTAGTGTAGCCTTGGTTGTCTGTGAACCTGTTAGAGCATTTTACATCATGTTATGGAACCATAGGAAGTTTGAACTTCACTAGCATAGTGGCCATACAGCCCATATTGCCCCAGTCCAAGAGAGACATAGGCAGATGCCATATATTGTGATAATGGTCACCCAGCCAATCATACAGATGTCATGTGTTGAGGTGCACTGAGGTACTCTATGTGCCATTAAGCAGGGTTCTGATTCAATGGTGTGGTTAAGTCTGCCAGACACATCTCTTCCACAAGCATATAGTGCCAACGTCACATATGAGGTTAATGTCCTTACAGTGAGGTTACCATCTACTATGCCTCCTACAGATAGGCAGCATATGCACTCAAGCAGGGTCACGCATTGCTCTGTATGCAAGACACAGATCACCTCTGAGTAGTCTATATGCCACAGGTGACAATGACACTCATTGTAGACTATCCCCATTGAACACATACTAAAGGGATTCAGGCACCAAGGCAGTGTGACACCCCCCTGTGGGATAGCAGGATGTGGACACATGGCTGCATGGCATTTTAGCTGCAGTGACATATGGCTGTGGACATTTCCCTGTGGGCAAAAAAGATCATGTTGCTACATGTCTTTAGGTGGCAGAAGCAAACCCTCATAGTGAGAGAGTCTGCATGCCCTCAGGAGCAGAAAAGTACAACTGTCTGTAGTACAGGGGGACATAAATGTGGCACCATGAAACAAGTGTACATTGGGCAAAGCCTTTATTAATACATGTGAAGTGGTGTGTGTAGTGCTTGGTGTATAATATATGCAAATACAATCACAACTTGTAAAAATGTGCCACAGCATGTAAGAAATCCTGCACATTGCTGTAGTCACACTTATGTTGGAGGATGTGTTTTAGGTGATGCTGCCTTAGAATAGCCTTTCTATGTGATATAACTGGCAGCCCTCTGAGAAGTGATTCCCTATGGTTATCCATTAGGTTTTGTTCCTGTTGCAGAACAGACAGAAGGTCAGGCTGCTGTACTGTAGACCGTCCAAGTAACACCTTAAGTCGATGGTGCGATGCTTCCACCTGGTTATTAGTGCATGGAAAATCCATGTCAGAGACATCACAAACATTCCAGAATTTCAAATGGTAAGATGATGGCAATCATTGTAGTGCAGGAGAGCAGGAGGCATACTTCCTTGTTCGGCCATATGAGTAATGATGGTCCAGAAATGTTGCTATGGGCTTAGCACATTCCGGTAGTGTAGACACAATCTCCATAAACACAGGCACAACATCATCCACCGGTAGGAATGCCAGTGCAGTCAGCTTGCTGATGGCTATTGAAAATACAGTGTCTGTACTATACAGGGCCACAAGATGGTGATGCTGGATTTGCTGCTAAATGATATGGGCAAAATGGAAGAGGCAACTCTTCAGGATACTTTTGGGGAATGCGTTATGGCTGGCACAGATTGCTTCCTTCTCAAAATCAGTCATGATGTAGTGTGGATGTAAGGTGCATCCAAGATCTGCAGCCATCCCCTTAAGCATATCCCACATATTGTTGTATGCTGACTCTGTGTTTCATGTCATTAGACAATACACCAGTGCAACAGTTCTGGTAGTAGTGGGGGTACCAATGGATCCATGTAATGTGTATAATTGGTGGCACACATCTACATGTGTTGGGAATGTGCCACCCCCAAGTATTTTGTCTGATATACACAGATCTGCCAGATTTTGCACTGTAGTGAGCAGAACAATGGTGACCTTGCCATCCATATCTGACTTTCTTCTTAGGAGAAAGTTACCACTGTGAAGTGAGTACTGGCTAACATCAATATCTATTAAAGTTGCAAGGGGTATTTAAATGGACGCCCATACCATCTGTCATATTCTGGTATTGCTGTGATGGAGGGTGGCATGACAAGCATGACATCTCTTGTAGTACATTGTCATCCACCTTTCCAAGGACACTCTGCATTACCTGACTAGGCAAATCATTGCTGTGTTGTGCTCTTTGCCGTAGTTCTGCACATAGCAAAGCTACCTGTGCATTGGTTGCATCAGGCCCATATTGGTGTGACAAGGATTTCTGCAGCTCTTCCTAATCTTCACAGTGAACAGTGACAGCTTGGCATCTACAGGCCTTTACTCTCTGCTTGATACATGCCCAGTATTGTTTGGATAGCACCTCCTGCTCTAAATGGTATAAGTACCCCTCCATCCCTAGCCTTGGCTTGCCACATTGGCTGGGCACTGTCCAATATCTGCTGCCAAGCTGACCTGGTCTGTACTCGTATTCATTATCCATTATGTCAACAAAACTGCTAGAGGGCTGCTCCACATCCATGTCCTACAGTTTAGCAAGGCAGAGCACTGGAATGCCAAGGGGGTTTAGGCCACTATGAGACTGTGGGAATTGTGATGTTCATCACCTTGTGCCGTATGTGTCCTGTAGTATCTTGCTATGCCTACGACTATATACAGTGGCTTACAGGAGCTGTCTGCCACAATGAGCTGTTTGTAGTTCTGTGCACTTCACATTGCTGCTGCAATATCCCCTGGTACAGCTCATATAGTCTGTATTTCCAAATTGAACAGCACTAGCATGGTCAGTGACATCCAGAACAGTAGGTGTCTGAGCTGTGTGAATACACTACTGACACTGCATTTAGTGCACAGTTCCCCTTTAATACCTTGCTGATTGGCTTGACCAATCAGAATACATTGCTAAATCTTATTCCCAGATACAGACAGTACTTAGGGACACTTCCTTGTGTAGCACCCTTTTCTGCTTGCCTGCCCCTACATATGTGTTTACACTATCTGCAGCTATCATAGGATGGGTATGGCAAATCCCCATGTGACAGACATGCTGCTCCAAAAGACTACAGTCTGCCATGGTAGGTGAATTGGGGTAATGAGTATTTGTTTGCCGTATGTAATTTGGTTTCCCTATTTTACTGGTGTGGTGTTCATGGGGGTTTCTACTGTAATATCACGTAGACAGTTCAGCTATGTTCTGGCAATGGTTGTCACTTTCCATGTACAAATTACTGTGTTCTGGCATGTTAGAGGGGACTGTAGCCACTAACCTTGTCATTTAGTCTGGTACATGCTTCCTATCCAGCTTGTATAGCAGGATGGAGAGCACATACCTGTGTATCCATAGAGTACAGTCTTCCTGTTATTTGTTACATCCATGCCACTACATGTATCTTAGGCTACATATTCAACCTTAACCTATCTAATGCCTGATTTTCCCACATTTGTGTACATTCCTGTCCACTTCGTTGCATATGTTATCTGAAGTACTGGGGTACAAAGGGCCACATATCTCATAAGCTATTGTAACATGATATCTGGACAATCTATAACTACAGGTGGGCCAGTGGCCCAGAACTAGGGACTCTAGTTGCCCTTACAGACTTACTACCTCAATAGCATAACAGGTTCTTGGCATGAGCATGACATTTCTGATTAGTATGAGTTCTGAAACTCGAATGTCTGCCGCTATTTTCTAACTTCCTTTTTTACTAATCTGACATTACATGGCCAGCACACCACAATATTCTGTAAAACTGCAGAAAAATATGTGGCAATACTCTGGACATTCTACAACTATCTGTGCTGTTATGTCGTACTATGGGAATGATGTATATTTCGCTCTGCTGCACTTCATAATTTGCTAGGATACCGGTAATTGTTATAGCGAGCATGTGTTCATGGGTCTTGCAGCTGCAGCTACAGCTTAGCTGGATGTCATTCTTTGGCGCTGTTAATTCTCACTTTTACAGCAGACAGGACCATTTATTTTGTGTATGCAGACCTGTGGGGCGATCATCTAGGGCTGTTACTGATATCTGCACAGTACAGGTATGATTTTAAGCTGTGTTGCTTATGTTACACATCTGCGATGATCATTGTCCTACCGCAGCTGTTTCCACCGTCAAGAAACAGCCGCATAGCTTTTGTTAGGGATTGTCATGATGTGCTGGTTTTGTATTCAGTATGAATCACTGTAGCATTTGTGCCTTTCAGCTGCATTGCTGTACAGACTAGTGGTGCTGCGGCCTTTTGGTTTTGGCATTGTAGCTCACAGGGAAATGTCTTGCGACATACATACCAGAACCCCATACTGAAGATGTGAAGTGACCTTGTGAGGGACCATACTGTTGTGTGCAATTGCCAGTACTGCTTGGAAAGGTACATTACCAAATGGCCATTGTACTCAGATCTGATAATCAAACTGGAAATAAATAAATAAATAAATAAATAAATAAATATTGGCATGTTGAGGGAAGAGTACTTGGAGGTTATGAGTATGTCACTTACAGGTGACTGTGGCCTCAGCTATGCCATATGATTCCTGCCATACCACTTAGAGACATGGTGATCTGAGGCACATTAGGTGTTAACCTGTGTGGCCAGTTCATTCACCCATGGGTATGTACATCACATGTTGCGACTGATGTGCTACTTACCAGGTACATAGGTCTAACTGATTGAACTAATACTATATATATATATATATATATATATATATATATATGAGTTTATAGCCATTACTATGTCAACAGGTATGTGTTTGCAATACCCTCTTGCATGATAGTGGCATACCACAGAGACTCTATGAGTGCTCACAATTTGCAGACATCAGCCAACATTGTTAGTCATAGTCACTCAGTAGTCACGTGTATTGTGGTTGAATGGATTTCAAGCAGCAGAGGACCCAGGACTGCACCATGTTGAGCACTGCTGCTGATAGACCAGTTATTGGAGGCAGATGTCCCTGTGTTGCATATGTGTGCCAGCAATGGGCCACTTAGTGACCTCTAAAGTGACAGTATCATGGATGCTTAAGTGGGTGCTTTCTAAATGTTGCCTGAGTGGGGGGATATAGTCAGATGGCTTGGTTGAGTCTAGGGGGTTGTATGCCCTGATGTACTCCCACCCAGGTCCATGGTGACTGCCTTGGAAATGTCCACCATGTGCAACAGTCATGTTCCACCTGTCACACATCCAAACTGTGAACAGTCAACTGTGTGTAGAAAACATATATGTGCGCTGATTAGCTCCATGATGATTGCCAATATGGGCATACAGATATGGATACTCAGACAAAGAGGTATATAGTTATGTTGGTCATTGGATGCACCACCTCTGTGCAAGAGTATAACAGTTGCCGTTGTCCACTCAGCTGGTGTGCAGCCAGCAGTGTCTGTATGATTGCAAGGATGTCCCAATGGTGTTAGTAATATTTGTCTGATCACATGTGGGATGCAACCTGGACTGTTAGAATGTGCAATAGATGTGTTGTGTCTTCCAATGAGAGGCCAGTTACGAACTGCTTTGTAAATCTGGACGTTATGGGACAGTTTGTAGGAATGTCATGTGTCACATGTGGTGGGGACAAGGGAGTGTAGTTGATGCAGACAGTGTGGGTGTATATGTTAGGTATGAGTCCAGACCCATCATATGTGGCATCATGATGTATGAGGTCACCTACAATCTGGGCATGTCCTTTGAGATCACACATGTAACTACACTGTGCTTTGTGGTTCTGCTTTGCATGGGTGGCTACTTTTGTCTCTTACCATGTCTACTCAACAACATTTCCAGGCTTGTTAGTAGTCGCTGAAGCACCTACCAAGGGGAGAAAATGCTGAGAGAAGAAAGGAGCCACTTTTGAGATTTTAAGTATTTTCTTCTGATTTTTTGTTTAGAATTACTGCTTTGCTGCCTACTTTTCGGTGTTTTCTGGCTTACTAAAGTTTATATCTGTATTAGAAACAGTATTTAGAACACATCTAGAGCCTGTTTACTGCATTTCCTGTGTTGCACTTAATTTAAAATAGTTTTTTCCTTTTAAAATTGCATTTTACCTGACTTTGGCCTAGCACTCAAGTGTGGGGTCATTTATTGCACTGTTGTGAATATTTTGCTACTTGTGTATCTCTGCTACCTTTAAACTAAAACAAAAAAGAAAAAACAAAAAAATCTTGCTTTTTTCCCACTTTCTGAAATTTAAGAAAGTTCAGTTACAGATTTGCTGTTCTGAACTGTTTGTAAGTTTCTTGGAGGCCAGTGCTTGCTTGAGCTAAAGGGAAGTCTCTGTGTTCACCAGTGGCAGTGGTTAACACTGAGCAGCCTGCCTGTCCCTGTAGGAGTGGTTACTGCCTAGAAGCTGTAGTTTTATTGGCCATTTTGGGTCAATTCTAAACTCCTTGATCTCTCTCTCTTAAAACCCTGCAACTCTCTTTTTATGTGGTCTTGCGCACAGAGCAGCATCGGGCAGCGCAGGTTAAACAGGTTTAAAGTATTCCTGGCTCCACAAAGTCTGCTCTTCACTTTTTCCCTTAGAACTGCTCTAAATCTCTAATTAAGCACTCTGTTTTCATTCTAAAGCCCTGCACTTGCTTGTATAAGTAATCTCATAGGTAAACACAAACTAAAGCACTACATCCTCTTATACTCCTTCTAAGCACTTGCTCCCTATTGGTTCTTTCTGATCAGTCAATAAGTAGTTCCCTATATTATTCAGGCATGTCCAAAGGTCAGTTTCGAGTTTACTCTCCAGTCCAGCTGGTGAATCTGGGAATCTTGAGGCAATGTTACAACTGCCTTATGTATACAGACCACCCTCTCCTCCTCCCAACAAGCTCAAATATATGTGAGAGATGCAACTATATAGCCAAACTGGAGCCTAAGCTCTCTCAACCCAGTACTGCCACAGCCTGTCAGGAGGAGAAGGTAACCACACACACCACAAATCCAGTCTCACATAGACCTATCGCTTCAGCAAACCAAACACATAAACACACAAAAACATACTTGGAGGCTCTAAATAAAAATCTGCCTAAGCAGCAGAGACCTCCAAAGCAGACATCCAAGCAACACCTACCACGAAACAATATCCACGTAGCACATAGCTCACAAAGTCAGTGTGCCACACAGTCACAGCCCTTAAGGCTAAACAACACACCTAATACACTTGTAATAGGTGACTCTATTGTCAGACACACTGACGTCCCACTCACCAGGCTGAACAAGGAGAAGGTTACTGTAAGCTGCCTGTCAGGTGCCAGGATCTGCCACATAACACAAGCACTCAGGTCACTCCAAAGCAAGTACAAATATGACTCCATCATTGTCCATGCTGGTGTGAATGACCTGAGACATACCTCCCTGGACTACATGAAAAAAGACGTACAGGAGCTCTTTGATCATGTAGCCCAGGCCGGTATGACCCTGACCTTGAGTAGCATCGTACCCTCACCAAGAATGATGCCACAGTATAAAGACAAAATGATCAATTTTAACAATTGGCTAAAGTATTGGTGTCATTCAAAGGGGATCCAGTGTCTGTCAGCCTGGGATGACATGCTCGACAAGTCACGTTGCTTCGCTAGGGATGGCTTGCACCTGCCACCCCTGGGTTTTCAAATACTGGCAAAGGCTCTTGCCTCCCCCATAGTGCCTTTTTTAGGCAAGGCTCAAAAGACAAACACCCCTATAGACAACACAAAGAAAAACTAAGGGTAATGCTGCTCAACGCCAGAAGTCTAAACCTCAAGATGCCTTTTCGAGACTCTCCTCAGTATGGAGAATATCGATATCTGTGCAGTAACAGAAACCTGGTTCAAGGCTCCCGAGAGCACCCCAGCACTAACAGGTTATACTTCATACCATGCTTTCCGGCCCCAAAACTCGGACCGAACCACAAAAGGGGGGGGGGAGTATCCATATTTATCAAAGATACCCACACCTCCAGGTTAGTGGCACTGCATGAAGCATCGGAGACCATCCATGTGCAACTAACAGTGGGAAAAACTGCCTTTCAGTTTGTAGCCTGCTACAGACCACCCTCCCAAACACAGGAACCTCACTCAGCTTTCCTGAGAACACTGGAGAATATGAAGGTTTCTCCAAACACTATTATATTGGGTGACTTCAACTACCCAAACATTGATTGGGAAAACTACTCAAGCCCAAACACCCTCACCCAACGGTTCCTAGAATTTATAAACTCAAATGTTATGGAACAACTAATCACCACTCCCACAAGAGGGGAACACATATTGGATCTGGTCATCACCAACATGGGGTCTCTATGTTCCACACCAGAGGTATACCCCTCATTGGTAAGATCAGACCATGAACAAATCTCACTGGACATCCATATTCCATCCCCACCCCTAGCCAAGGAAACCACGGTGAAGAACTTCTCAAAAGCAAACTTCACACTTCTCAAAACTGAGGTGGAATCATTCAAAGCCCCCGGGCCAGTGGAAAATATGGCCCAAAATGCAGAATCCTTTACAAAAGCATTCTATGGACACCTACAGGAATGCATGGAGCATGGTATCCCAAATAAAACCAAGACTCACTCCTCCAAAGGCAGGAGACCTGTCTGGTGGACCCCGGCCATAAATAAGCTATACAACAGAAGGACAAAGCTACTACATGACAGAGCAAAATCTCAAAAAGGGAAGGCGTCACTGATCAGTACTAGCAAGAAACTACAATCCCTCATAAAATCATCTAAGGCCAGCTTCAAAAGAAAAATTGCACAAGATACTAAAGATAATCACAAGGCCTTCTTTAGTTATGTCAGAAACCTGGGAGGCAACTCCCAGATATGCTCTAAGTTAGTGAAAAATGAAAAAAAATACAATGAACCCGCAGACATTGCCAACATCCTGGCAGAAAGGTTCAGTGCAAACCCCCCCCTTCCCCCCCCAAAAAAGCAAATGTCTATCCCAACAGAGTGTAGCCTTCCTGAGATCACAGATGCACAGGTGAGAGCTGCCCTCTCCAAAGCAAAAAACACAGCATCAGTGGGACCAGACGATGTCCCAGGCTACATCTTACACAAGCTCCAAGAAGAACTAAACCCTCATATAAAGTCACTGTTCAGTCTCAGCCTTACTACAGGATATGTATCCAAGGAATGGCATACAGCAACAGTGGTCCCACTCCACAAAGGTGGTGCCACAAAAGACCCCGGAAACTATCGTCCTAAAAGCCTGACTAGCCTGGTCTGCAAAGCTATGGAGCGTATCATCATGGAAATCATAAACAAAGACATTGGGAACCTCCAGACACTGGATCCTACCCAATTTGGCTTCATTAAGGGCAGATCTTGCCTCTTGAACCTGGTTGACTTCTTATGAAACAGTTACCAAAGCCATAGATAAACGAGAGTCCCAGCATACCGACTAAGCCTTCGAACACCTCCAGGGAGAAATAACTAAGCAATAAAACACCCTTGATGTAAGTATTGGTTGAATCTGTTAGAATTACGAATCCCCAGTCGAATAGAGTGCCTGTCAGCCTAAATCATACAGTGTGACCCAATTTAGAATGCATCTAGAGCCTGTTTACTGCATTTCCTGTGTTGCACTTAATTTAAAATTGTTTTTTTTTTCTCTTAAAATTGCATTTTACCTGACTTTGGCTTAGCACTCAAATGTGGGGTCATTTATTGCACGGTTGTGAATATTTTGCTACTTGTGTATCTCTGCTACCATTAAACTAAAACAAAAAAAGAAAAAAACAAAAAGAAATCTTACTTTTTTCCCACTTTCTGAAATTTAAGAAAGTTCAGTTACAGATTTGCTGTTCTGAACTGTTTGTAAGTTTCTTGGAGGCCAGTGCTTGCTTGGGCTAAAGGGAAGTCTCTGTGTTCACCAGTGGCAGTGGTTAACACTGAGCAGCCTGCCTGTCCCTGTAGGAGTGGTTACTGCCTAGAAGCTGTAGTTTTATTGGCCATTTGGGGTCAATTCTAAACTCCTTGATCTCTCTCTCTTAAAACCCTGCAACTCTCTTTTTGTGTGGTCTTGCGCACAGAGCAGTGTCGGGCAGCGCAGGTTAAACAGGTTTAAACTATTCCCGGCTCCACAAAGTCTGCTCTTCACTTTTTCCCTTAGAACTGCTCTAAATCTCTAATTAAGCACTCTGTTTTCATTCTAAAGCCCTGCACTTGCTTGTATAAGTAATCTCATAGGTAAACACAAACTAAAGCACTACATCCTCTTATACTCCTTCTAAGCACTTGCTCCCTATTGGTTCTTTCTGATCAGTCAATAAGTAGTTCCCTATATTATTCAGGCATGTCCAAAGGTCAGTTTCGAGTTTACTCTCCAGTCCAGCTGGTGAATCTGGGAATCTTGAGGCAATGTTACAACTGCCTTATGTATACAGACCACCCTCTCCTCCTCCCAACAAGCTCAAATATATGTGAGAGATGCAACTATATAGCCAAACTGGAGCCTAAGCTCTCTCAACTCAGTACTGGCACAGCCTGTCAGGAGGAGAAGGTAACCACACACACCACAAATCCAGTCTCACATAGACCTATCGCTTCAGCAAACCAAACACATAAAAACATACTTGGATGCTCTAAATAAAAATTTGCCTAAGCAGCAGAGACCTCCAAAGCAGACATCCAAGCAACACCTACCACGAAACAATATCCACATAGCACATAGCTCACAAAGTCAGTGTGCCACACAGTCACAGCCCTTAAGGCTAAACAACACACCTAATACACTTGTAATAGGTGACTCTATTGTCAGACACACTGACGTCCTACTCACCAGGCTGAACAAGGAGAAGGTTACTGTAAGCTGCCTGTCAGGTGCCAGGATCTGCCACATAGCACAAGCACTCAGGTCACTCCAAAGCAAGTACAAATATGACTCCCTCATTGTCCATGCTGGTGTGAATGACCTGAGACATACCTCCCTGGACTACATGAAAAAAGACGTACAGGAGCTCTTTGATCATGTAGCCCATGCCGGCATGACCCTGACCTTGAGTAGCATCATACCCTCACCAAGAATGATGCCACAGTATAAAGACAAAATGATCAATTTTAACAATTGGCTAAAGTATTGGTGTCATTCAAAGGGGATCCAGTGTCTGTCAGCCTGGGATGACATGCTCGACAAGCCACGTTGCTTCGCTAGGGATGGCTTGCACCTGTCACCCCTGGGTTTTCAAATGCTGGCAAAGGCTCTTGCCTCCCCCATAGTGCCTTTTTTAGGCAAGGCTCAAAAGACAAACCCACCCCCATAGACAACACAAAGAAAAAAACTAAGGGTAATGCTGCTCAACGCCAGAAGTCTAAACCTCAAGATGCATGCACTCAAGACTCTCCTCAGTATGGAGAATATCGATATCTGTGCAGTAACAGAAACCTGGTTCAAGGCTCCCGAGAGCACCCCAGCACTAACAGGTTATACTTCATACCATGCTTTCCGGCCCCAAAACTTGGACCGAACCACAAAAGGGGGGGGGGAGTATCCATATTTATCAAAGATACCCACACCTCCAGGTTAGTGGCACTGCATGAAGCATCGGAGACCATCCATGTGCAACTAACAGTGGGAAAACTGCCTTCAGTTTGTAGCCTGCTACAGACCACCCTCCCAAACACAGGAACCTCACTCAGCTTTCCTGAGAACACTGGAGAATATGAAGGTTTCTCCAAACACTATTATATTGGGTGACTTCAACTACCCAAACATTGATTGGGAAAACTACTCAAGCCCAAACACCCTCACCCAACGGTTCCTAGAATTTATAAACTCAAATGTTATGGAACAACTAATCACCACTCCCACAAGAGGGGAACACATATTGGATCTGGTCATCACCAACATGGGGTCTCTATGTTCCACACCAGAGGTATACCCCTCATTGGTAAGATCAGACCATGAACAAATCTCACTGGACATCCATATTCCATCCCCACCCCTAGCCAAGGAAACCACGGTGAAGAACTTCTCAAAAGCAAACTTCACACTTCTCAAAACTGAGGTGGAATCATTCAAAGCCCCCGGGCCAGTGGAAAATATGGCCCAAAATGCAGAATCCTTTACAAAAGCATTCTATGGACACCTACAGGAATGCATGGAGCATGCTATCCCAAATAAAACCAAGACTCACTCCTCCAAAGGCAGGAGACTGGTCTGGTGGACCCCGGCCATAAATAAGCTATACAACAGAAGGACAAAGCTACTACATGACAGAGCAAAATCTCAAAAAGGGAAGGCGTCACTGATCAGTACTAGCAAGAAACTACGATCCCTCATAAAATCATCTAAGGCCAGCTTCGAAAGAAAAATTGCACAAGACACTAAAGATAATCACAAGGCCTTCTTTAGTTATGTCAGAAACCTGGGAGGCAACTCCCAGATATGCTCTGAGTTAGTACAAAATGAAAAAAAATACAATGAACCCGCAGACATTGCCAACATCCTGGCAGAAAGGTTCAGTGCAAACTCCCCCCCTTCCCCCCAAAAGAGCAAATGTCTATCCCAACAGAGTGTAGCCTTCCTGAGATCACAGATGCACAGGTGAGAGCTGCCCTCTCCAAAGCAAAAAACACAGCATCAGTGGGACCAGACGGTGTCCCAGGCTACATCTTACACAAGCTCCAAGAAGAACTAAACCCTCATATAAAGTCACTGTTCAATCTCAGCCTTACTACAGGATATGTACCCAAGGAATGGCGTACAGCAACAGTGGTCCCACTCCACAAAGGTGGTGCCACAACAGACCCCGGAAACTTTCGCCCTAAAAGCCTGACTAGCCTGGTCTGCAAAACTATGGAGCGTATCATCATGGAAATCATAAACAAAGACATTGGGAACCTCCAGACACTGGATCCTACCCAATTTGGCTTCATTAAGGGCAGATCTTGCCTCTTGAACCTGGTTGACTTCTTATGAAACAGTTACCAAAGCCATAGATAAAGGGAAGGTAGTCCACACAGCCTACCTGGACCTCGCAAAAGCCTTCGACACAATACCCCACTCGGGCATCATAAATAAGCTCACCAGCTTAAATATCAACCCCTATGTCACAAGATGGGTTGCAAACTGGCTTAGGGATAGAACCCACATGGTCAGAATAGCAGGTGCCATGTCAGACTCTAAACCAGTTACAAGTGGTGTCCCACAAAGCTCAGTCTTGGGACCTCTCTTGTTCGGTATATATTTCTCCGGGGTACAGGCTAACACGGGTGGACTATGGCTGACCAAGTTCACAGATGACTGCAAACAGGGTGCTGTAATTGACTCTCTGGCTGACACAAGCATCCTCCAAAAGGGTCTCACAGAGATGGATAACTGGTGCCAGAGCCATGGCCTAAAGCTAATTGCCAAAAAGTGCATAGTCATCCCCTTTGGGAAAAACAAAGTGCCCACAAATTACCACATAGGTGGTAATTTATTAAGTACAGAAGAAGTAATTAGGGACTTGGGGACCCAAGTAGATAGCAATCTCTCCTTTGACAATCATGTTGCCAAAGTGGTTAGAAAGACCTTTTATATAGCCCACCTTATCATGAAAGGGTTCACATCTAGATCAAGAGAGGTCATTGTGCCCCTCTACTCATCACTTATCAGGCTCATAATTGAGTACAGTGCCCCATTTGGGATGTACCTTACCCGACACCTTCAGCAACTGGAAAGACCCCAAAAGTATCTCACCAAGAGGATCAAGGGGCTCAAACAGATGCCCTATGCAGTTCGGCTAAAGAAACTCCAGCTCTACTCAGTTGCGCATCACTACTCAGAGGCGATCTGTGTCTGACGTATAAAGCCATGTCCAACCCAGAATTAATGGACATGCTTCATCTCAGGAAATCCAAATCCCTTAGAGCCACATGCTCCAGGGACTTGCACCTCAGCACAGAAATAAATAGGACATGCTGGAGGGACAGATTCATATCCCAGAGGCTCCCCTCACTCTGGAACAAAATCCCAATCCATGTTAGGCAGAGCCCCTCACTGACCCTCTTCAAGAGAAATCATGATGAGTGGATGGGAGATCGTAAGTTTGCCCCTGGGATCTCTTCTGTGTCCCTGCTTGACAGAGGTACAGTAAACTAACCTGAAAAGGACTATCTTCTGTGACCTACTATACAGAGGCACAGTCAACTAATCTAAAAGGGTGGTGAAAGCCAAAAACACTCTGGCTAGACTTATAAATGCCCTAGGACAGATAGCCTAGTATCAACCTATGAACAACAACACTAGCAGCTTCTTTTAGCTGAGGAGGTAGTGCCTCCATTTTAATGGGGGGGGGGCACCCTCATCCCAACTGTCACACAGCACTGTCCACCTGTTATTGTACAACCTGCTAATGGCAGTTGTCCACCAGCCAGGTTTGCTGAGCCATGATGAGTCTGTGTCCCTCCTGTCATGTACAGCTGAGTTCATGCCATTGTAATGCTACTGACATAATGCATGGGTGTAGAGCTCTGCATACTTGCCTGTCCCATATGAAAGGGGAGGTGTGGTCACACTATGTCAACCATCCCACAGGAAATAATAAATGGCTGTCTTGACATATATATCTGTATTGTCTACAAGGGGGAGCTAAGTGCTAGTAGTTCTAAGGTGACTGATCTGTGGCTAGATCTCACCAGGAAGGACCTCACATTGGAGGTGCTGTACTGGTCACCCATATTAGTAAACACATGATGCAATTTGTTGGTTCTCCATGTTGGGATGTTACAGCACTACTGCAGTGTAAGGAATAAGGACCTAGATCATCTTTTGGGCAAGTGAGCTGCAACTCAGCTAAGCAACACAGTGTGCACATATTACACTTCCCTAACATGTTTGTGCTCTGCACAGACAACTTGCATGACTCTCTTTTTGCAACATGCTGGAAGTAACTGCAACACTGACTTGCATGGAGGGCAACTCGCATGTAGTGCCAAGCTGTGTCCCCAGATCTCTGAGTCATGTCACCTGAAATGCCATGATAGGAGTTAGCATGGATGTGAGCTCTGACACTGTCATACACCTACTGACACTGGACCAAACACTGTTACTTTTGCTCAAGGCCAGATCATGCCTAATGACAGCAACCAGCAGAGACAATTGACTGTTACACTATGCAATGGTGTATGAAAATATTAGGCCAGCAGGCCTTGCTGGAAACTTTGTACGTCATGTACAGAGTGTTATGTCAGCTGGTGGATAGGCAAGTGTCTGACAGTCATACTTTGGGAAGATAGCATTGGGAGACCTGTGCTGCAATGATGCCAGTCAACAGTGGGGTTCACCATCTTCCATTATTGGCAGACCCCATCTACCTATCCCCTTTCTGCAGTCACAGCCAGTGTCAGTGACCTCTGACTGAGTACGTTAGCAGGTGATTGCATATTGAGAGCTGTCACAGACTCCCATACAGAACCAGTAGTTATCCAGGATGTCCTAAGACACAGCCAGTTGTACTTTGAGCCACTAACAAAGACTAACTGCCAATGACTGCACAATAGTACCCTGTGGGAAATCATCCACCCCTGCAAAATATTGTAGTGTCTGCATACTGCACAAAGTTCAGCCATTACACATGGAGTTATGGACACAGAGAGTAATGTAACCTTTGAGTCTCACTGGTCGGTAAGATGTGGGGATGCAGTCACTGTTGTACAACCTACACTGACAGGTTTTGGATGTAAATCCCAGACTGTCACTGCTTTACTGAATGTGGCAGTCATCACAGCTATCATTGTGTGCAATGGCACCCTTGCTATGGCACTACATAGGCATATTGTACAACTGTAACAGCTACACAGGTTCCATGGTACATCAATACACAACATAGATAACATGTCCTATGGAGTCCGTGTCATAACTGTACATGTATAGTCTGTCTCCTGAACACTTTAGAGGGGATGTGTATGGCTCCATACAGGGAGGTGTCAGATCCCACTTTGTACTTCCCGTGTATCCATGACAGGACTAACACACATCTCACCTGTTCTACATGCCTACAACATCACTGTGGTATATATAGTACATGTTGCAGCGACAGGTATGTAATGCAGACAGCATGCCCTACATGAAACAGGCTCCCCAAGCAAGTGTAGCACACATCTGCTGTGACACAGCATGTACAGGTTACAAAATGTGATGCAGAACATGATTATCATAATGGGTATTGAACAACTGTTTGTACTGCACACAGGATATTTGTATATGGGTCATCTCCATCACCACAGCTTGTAGATGCATGAGTTCCCAAAACCCTGAGGACACTTATTGAGGGTAGCAGACTTGTTCACAGATTAGGAATGCACGAGTACACTGAATGTTGCCATTGTCCTTGTTAGCCTGTTATACACATCTGAACTTATGGAGCTATGCACTTATAGTGCTGTACCTTGCTGAAGAAATATTTCTGCTGTGCTGACATGCCATCCTGTGCTGCTTTATTGCCACTGTGCATCCATAGATTACTCCAATGGACTCCTGAAATAGAAACATAAACAAGTCCATGACACATCTGTCATTGTGTAACTATGTAGCCAGTACAACATCATACACTGAAGTATGTGGCATACTTGTGACAAATGCCAGCATACAGTATCTGTCGTTAACCACTACAAGTGATATGGCAAAATGCATTACACACATACATGTTAACAAATATAGTCACCTTGTGCATCAGACACATAGCTTAATTTCCCTGCATCGATGACAAGGATGACAGGGATGTGGCACAGGTATCATGACTTGCACAGGGTGTTGTGTGGGGCTGCAGGAGGCCTAGGCTGACCCAATAGGTTGACAGCATGTGTGTGAGTCAGGAAGGGAAGCAGGTAAGATGGATCATGGAAAGGTGCCATGTGTGTCTGTAGGTGACCTGCATTTGACAGTAGTGTGTGAGTGTGTGCATGTACACAGTCAAGCTCAGTGCTAGCCCCACATGTGTGTATATTGGACAGATTTGGACCGTATATGGTAGAGTTAACAATTCACTGTCTCTGTCTCTGAACATGGGAACTGGCTGTGCCAATAATTGCACTGGCACCTCCATGCCAAGCGGTGTTAGTACATGATGGTGACTGCTGTCTGCTGGAACTGTGTCCTCCATGGGAATGCCCAGGACCACGAGCCCATGACCTACCATGTCATGGTATGGACAACACACTCCCCTCAGTAGTGCTGGATATACTGCCACTATGGAAGCATGATTATGCATGGCCACTTGGACTCTCAGCAGATAGGGTTGCTGACCTACATCCACAAGCCTGATGCTCAACTCCAACCACATGTTCTAGCACAGACAATGTGCAGTCCAAGATAGACACTGAGACATTGTCTCAGCCTACCTTCTGTCCATTGCATCAGTCAACCAATCCAGGGCATCCCCAGTGTGGTGGAGGCAGTCACAGATGTCAGACTGTGCTGCATCCATAACCTTAAGCATATGTCTGATATTCCATTCAGAATATGCCTGTGCCTCCATGATGGCTCAAAACAT